>NC_141991.1:255827351-255837351 GCF_049901715.1 Pseudonaja textilis
TTTCCTTTCATTTGGCAAGGAAAAAAAACAGAAGGAAAATGGAGAGCAGTTATCAACCTCTGAGCTGTTTGGAGAACTTCCCATTTTTGCAGACCGATATTACCTGAGGAAGAACGAGAGCCAAAATCTTTCCTTTTTCTGAACAATTTTTCCCCTCATGAAAGGGATTTTCCGTTTTGTTTTTTTTCCTGCTTCCTCCAGAAGGCGTGCAAGAATGACTGAATATCAGAACAACGGGGTTGGAAGGGATCTTGGAGGTCATCTAGTCCAACCTCCTGCTCAAGCAGGAAAGACCGCACCATTTCAGACAAATAGTTGCTTTGAATTTTTAAGTGAATTGCCTTAAAAAAAAAAAATTCCTTCCTTTCACTTAAAAATATAAATAAATCCTTACTTTCTAGTTGGAAGATGACCAGGTTTTCTGCTCTGTTGCGTACCACTCTGTTTTTATGTGTCAGAGAGTAACAGAGTTGGAAGGGACCTTGTAGGTCATCTAGTCCAACCCCCTGCCCAAGCAGGAGACCCTTCACCATTTTAGGACAAATGGTGGTCCCGTCTCTTCTTAAAAACCTCCAGTGATGGAGGATCCACAACTTCTGAGGGAAGTTATTCCAATCGTTAATTACCAGAGTAACAGAATCACAGATTTTGAAGGGGCCTTGGAGGTCTTCTAGTCTAACCTTCTACTCAACCTTACACTATTTCAGACCAATAGTTACTTTAAGTTAATTGCCTTAACCTTTCACTTTTTAAAAAAAAAAAAAAGATTCCTCACTTTGTAGTTGGAAGGTGACCAAGATTTCTGCTCTATTTCATACCTCTCTGTTTTTGGTTATAAGAGAAGAACAGAGTTGGAAGGGACCTTGGAGGTCTTCTAGTCCAACCCCTTGCTGAAATAGAAAACACCACTCCATTCCAGAAAATGGTTGTCAATCTTTTCTTGAAAACTTCTACAGTTAGAGCAGCAACAACTTCTGGTGGCAAGCGGTTCCACTGATTAATCCACAGAGTAACAGAGTTGGAAGGGGCCTTGGAGGTCTTCTAGTCCAACCCCCTGCTCAGGCAGGAGACCCTAGACCATTTTAGACAAATTTTCCTCCAATATCTTCTTCAAAAACGTCCAGTATTGGAGCATTCACAACTTCTGGTGGCAGGTTGTTCCACTGGTTAATTGTCCTCGCTGTCAGGAAATTCCTCCTTAGTTCTAGGTCGCTTCTCTCCTTGATTCGTTTGAACCTGTTGCTTCTTCTCCTGCCTTCAGGTGCTTTGGAGAAGAGCTTGAGCCTTTCCTGCCTCTTCTTTGGGGCGGCCCCTCAAATATTGGAACAACAATTCCGCCCTCCCTATCTCATTGCCTGGCCAGTAAATCACCCTGGTGAGGTTTTGCCTCATTAAGACTTATTTCAGGATATAATTAAAGTACAACTGCAAAATGAAGAAGGGACTGCAACACAATAAAGATGAAAGCACGCATGTATCTTTCATTCGGCTTGTCCGTCCCGGAGAGACCCCTTTCCGTTGGAAAAAGAAAAGGATTCAAAAGCAATTTTTGTTCGAAATGACCCTACATGGTCCTGCCCTAGAATTGCGCCGCTGTGATTTGGGATTGGGATTTACTTCTGGAGCATCAACAAAAGTTATATTATTAGGACACCACGTGGTTACTTGTTCTGAGCTTCTTTCTCGCCGGAGTCTCCCCTGCTATATTGCTAAGAAGAATGGCGGGAATGGGAAAGAGGGGCAGAAGGAGGAATGCATCCAATATGGGCTGCCGTGATAGAAAGAGAGGTTGAAACTCTGGAAAGACGGGGCAGGGAAGAGCAACGACGAGGATGAAGGGATTGGAGGATAAACCATACAAACCCTACGGTTGCAGGAATTGAGTATGTCTACTCTAGTGAAAAGGACCGGGGGGGGGGTAGAAGCCTTGTCATATTTGAGGGGCTGCCCCAAAGAAGAAGGAGCCAAGCTATTCTCCAAAGCAGCCATTTGTGATGGCACGCGAGCCGCAGGCAAACTTACCTCACTGCGCACGCCTGCGCCTCACAGCTGGTTTTTTGGCTGGTTTCAGGCCTTTTTTGGCCTCCCGCAGGCTTGGAAAAAGCCTTTGGCAAGGATTTTCAGGCCAAATAGGCCCGTTTCGTCACTTCCTGTAACACCAGAAGTGATGACACAGGCATATTATTCGGCCTGAAAAGCCTTGCGGAGGCTTTCTCCAGGTTTCTGGGAGGCCGAAAAAGGCCTCAAACCAGCCGAAACATCAGCTGTGAGGCACAGTGCAGGTAAGGGGCTCATGGGGGGAATTGCTTGCACGTGTGCAGGGGTCAGGGGGCATTGCATTGTGGGTGCTGGCCCGCGAGTGTGTGCATGCTAATGCGTGCACAATTTTTGGCCCAGGAGCCCAAAAAGGTTAGCCACCACTGGACTAGAAGATCTCTCGGTCCCTTCCTACTTTCTTATTCTGTTAATTAATCCATGGAGCCTCCAGAAGTTGTGGGTGTTGCATCACTGGGATGCTTTTAAGAAAAGACTGGACAGACGATTGTCTGAAATGATCTGGGGTTTCTCACATGGGCAGAGGGTTGGAATAGAAGACCTCCAAGGTCCCTTCCAAACCTATCATTCTATGTTTGCAGAAGAGTCCCTTTGCTGAAATGCAGGAAGCAGCTGAAAGCTCTTTTCGGAGGAGAAGTCCAGAGAAGTCGTTGAAGTGTCGGGGATGCCAGTCGCTCCTGATTTACAGTCTTGTCTCCATGAACGAAACGCTTTCCGTATACTCCTTTCCCCTCCCCTGCGATTCTGCTCCTGGCGGGAGTGGGGCGGGGGCGTGGAGGCAGTGTGAATTTTCTTCCCTGAATTTTCTTCCTTTCTCTTCTCGGCTTCTGAAGACCCAGCGATATCTCAGCAGGGGACTGGTTTCAGAGGAAAAAAAGAAGAAGAAGAGAAATGAAAACAGGTTTGGCTTCTTTTCTTGCATGCCAAACCTTTGAGAGATCCCAGCTGGGCTGAAATTGTGGCAGTTTTGTGAGGCCACTGCAAAACAGGAGAAGAGGAAAACAGGAAGGATCTTCCTGAAAAAGTCTTAGCCAAGCCTTGTGCACCTGGCTGTTTTGAGACCAGGCTGCCCACCCAGGTCTGTTGCCCGTTGATTCCAGGTCTCCATCTCCGTCAGGGCCACTGTCTGTGCCCCAGGTCCCTTCCACACACCATGGAAGTCAGTGTAGGCGAAGGAGCATGATGTGCCTTGAAATGCACTTCACATCCTTTGATGAGAACAGAGCTGGATGTCAACCCTGAAGCGAATCTGGCTGAAGCCATTTTTCTCCTGCCTCAGAGTTGCCACAAACATTGGTAAGGGGAAAGGGAGCAGGGAAGTAGATGGATCGGCTACCAGTCAAAGCAAAAAGTTTTCTTGTGGGAACCAAGGTCATCCCAACAGGTGGCAAGTGAAAGAGGAGAGGGGTGACCAAGCAGCCTCCCAGCTACTTTCATTGGACAATGTGGCTGATGACTGTCTTATGATAGTTTGTTAAAAAACCTCCAGGGATGGAGCACGCACAACTTATGGTGGCAAGCGGTTCCACTGGTTAATTGTTCTCAAGGCCAGAAAATCCCTCCTTAATTCCAGGTTGCTTCTTTCCTTGATGAGTTTTCCTCCATTGCTTCTGGTCCTGCCTTCAGGTGCTTTGGAGAATAGATTGACTCCCTCTTCTTTGGGGCAGCCCCTCAAATACTGGAAGACTGCTATTATATCACCTCATCAAATTTGCAGTCAACACCAAGCTGGCAAGAATAGCCAACAGTTCAGAAGATAGTAAGATACAAATGGATCTCAACAGATTTGAACATTGGGTGTTCTCTAACTAAATGAAATTCAATTGTGAGGAAACTGAGGTTCTACATTTAGGCAAGAAAAAATAATAATTGTACAGGTACGGAATAGGTGGTACCTGGCTCGATAGCAGTAACTGTGAGAGGGATCTTAGAGCCCTAGGGGACAATCATTTAAATATGAGCCAGCCGTGTGCTGCTGTAGCCAAAAAACCCAACACAATCCTAGGTTGCGTTAATAGAGGGATAGAATCAAGATCCCATGAAGAGTTAATACAAGTATATAAGGCCTTGGTGAGACTACACTTGGAAGACTGCATCCAGTTTTGGTCCCTATGACAGAAAAAAAGATATTGAGACTCTAGAAAGGGTGCAGAGAAGAGCAACCAAGAGGATTGGGTTTCTGAAATCTAAAACATATGAAGAATGGATGTGTCTAGTCTAGTGAAAAGAAGGACCAGGAGAGGCATGATAGCGGTGTCCCAATATTTGAGGGGCTTCCCCAAAGAAGAGAGAGTCAATCTATTCTCCAAAGCACCAGAAGGCAGGAGAAGAATGGAAACTAATGAATGAAAGAAGCAACCTAGAACGAAGGAGAAACTTCTTAACTGTGAGGACAATTAACCGGTGGAACAGCTTGCAACTGCAGCTTGCAACAACTTGGAAGTTGTGGATGCTCCATCAATGAAGGTTTTCAAGAAGAGACTGGCCAGTCGTTGGTCTGCAATGGTCTGAGGTCTCCTGCCTCGAGCGGGGGTTGGACTAGAAGACCTCCAAGGTCCCTTCCAGTCCTAGGATTCTATGATCTATCTATCCTGGGCATCAGAGAAGCTTCGTACTAGTTGAGAGTTCTCCAGATATTAACTGCAGCTTCCTCCCAAATTCTGGTGGGACTTAATCACAGATCTCCAGTGGAGTGTGAAGCTTGGCAGATCAAAAGTGAAGCTCATTCTCAACCTGATAGCTGTCCGGTGGATTTCTCTCATCTCAAAGCGAAGCTGCAATTAAGGGATAGATAACCTGACATTATGCAGCTCAAAGGAGAGGCGTGAGGACAGAAAAATAACAAGGATAGAAATTTCGACTGGTTAAGGGGAGGGAAGCGCCCATCCATGAACTGACATGAAATCTGTGGGTCGGGGCACGAGTGAGGTCATTGCATTAACCCCGGGAGATCTTTTAAAATTCATCCCTTCGTAAGAGAGAGGCTCTCGCGGATGGAGAACTGCAGTGTGAAAATAAATAAAGAGAAACAGAATCTCCTCCTACAACTGATGGAGTCAGTTACTCTCCAAGCAGCCAGCACTGCATTTGCTCCATCTATTTATTTGCAGGGAGCCATTAGTCATTTTTCAACCGACTCGGAATATAAATTTTGGCAGCGGGAAAACAAATGGAAGAAAGACAGCAAGAAACATCTTTAGCAAAAAGAGACAAGGAGACCTGCAATAAAACGGTGAAGCAGACTGTGATCTCCTAACAGGAACGTGTATTTTGGAGAGGTTCCTATTGTTCTCGAGCATTGAATAAAAGCAACAGCCGAGCTTTAATAATAAAATGCGTACCTATTTATTGTCTCTTTCCTCCCCCATCTCTTTTTCTCTAAGTGTCAGGTAAATTTGCAGGCAGAATTGCTCTTTTAAAAAGTGTCTATGCTTAAGTTGTCTCAGGAATGTTTTTTGGGAAGAAGACTAGGGGGAAGTTTTTTTGCAAGGCATTCAATCAACAAATTCAGCTTTGCTTTTTTTTTTTTTTACCAGAAGTTCATTTTTGCTACAATCCCGTTGTAGTCAAGGGGATCGACTGGTTTTGCTATTTAGTGTAATAAATAACCATGGAGGAAAATCCCTCTGCTCTGAGTTATTTGCTGTTCTCATAGAATCATAGTGGAACTGACAAAGACTGTCAAGAGTTTGCAGCAATCCAGCCAGCACACGAGTAAATTATTCAACAGGATTCATTTATAGAAGAAACTTGTTTATATACAATAATATAAAATATGATGCATGTATACAATACCCATGCAGCTCTTGCAACATGGTAGCAAGTACAAGGGCAAGAAGCAGAAGCAATCAAAACCACCAGAATTGAAGCACAGAAAGACAGAAGCTACATATTACTGAGGCTATATTGCCAGGACAAAGCAAAAATGTGTTCTTATATACAAAAATCAGTCAAGTTAAGCCACGCCCAGGCTCTGAGCTCCCCATTGGCTGACCTGTTACCATGTCTATTCCAATTCATGAACTCTTGCACACTGACAAAAACCATCAACCAACCTTCTGCGACCAGTTAAACAATCAAAGTTGGCTGTCCAGCCTTTTCTTAAAAACTTCCAAAGACGGAGTATCCACAATCTCCATAGGTAGACTCTCCCATGGTCAGGAATCTCCTCCTTAAGTGAAATCTAGAATCAATTCATCCTGGTTCTTTTCTTGAGTTACTTTCTGTAGCCATGGGAGACCATTCATGAATATCTTGTCTTCAGCTTCTCTTCAGGTACCCGAAGATGGGTATCCAACCTTCTTTTCTCAGAGGGAACATCTCCAGTTCTTCAGGTCATAGGACAGGATTCCTCAAGGTTGATAACTTCAAGAAATGTGGACCTCAACTCCCAGAATTCCACAGCCAGCAATTCTGAGAGTTGAAGTCCAGACATCTTAAAGTTGTTAAGATTAAAAAAGCCAAGTCATAAGGGTGTGTCTTCACATTTCTGCATCATCTGTGTCCCTCTCAAGCCCACCAATATCCTTCTAGAAATATGGTGGCCAAGATCATCCAGAGGACTCCAGGTGTGGTTCACCAACACAAAGAAAAAGAATAATGACCACATGTATCTTTAATACGGATCTTCTAATTCAGGAGTCCCCAAACTTGGCTTTCAGACTTGTGGACTTCAACTCCCAGAATTCACCAGCCAGCTGGCTGGAGAATTCTGGGAGTTGAAGTCCACAAGTCTTAAAGTTGCCCAAGTTTGGAGACCTCTGTTCTATTGTAACCCAGAGCTGCATTACCCTTGCTGGTTCTTATGTTCACTTATAGTTTTTTTTTGTCAATGACCACATCCAAATTCTTCTCAAATGTAGCATTTCCCAGCCAGGAACCCCACATATTGTACGTGTGTCTCTACATTTTTCCTTCCTAAATGTGATATGTTCTATTCCTTCCTTTTCCAAAAAAAAAAAAAAAAGGTCTTGATTTTTTCCACTCAGTTTTACAAACTTCTCAGCTTAGACTTTTTTTCTCATTGTGTCATCTTGGTTGTTGGCTAGATCTCCCAGTTTTGTGTCATTCACAACTATGAGAAGCAACCCAACAACTCCATTATCTATGTTATTGGTAAACAGGTTGGATAATACTGACTCAAAAAGAAATCCCTGGAGGACTCTGCTGGGAAATGCAGCCCCAGAAGAAAATAGAAGCAAAAACAGGACTCATTGACAACATATAATGTGTCCGATCACACTTGGCCAATAAAGAATTATATTCTATTCTATATAGTTTAAGGACTGTATCAGTCACGATGTAGGACAGAAAGAAGACTAGCAGAGCACGTCCATGTACAACAACTGTCAGAAGACAGGATGAAAACTCCTTAATTGCACAGCAACTGGACAGACTTTAACCATCCTTTCACTGGCAACCTATAAGCATCCCAGACTAAGCTAAATCCAAAAATTCCGGAGAATTCCTGGAAGCCTGGCACTCAGACAAATCGGCAATCAACAGGCACATAGAGATAAACACGATCCACATCACATTCAAAGGAGACAATCAAGAAACTGAAAAAGACACAAAACATCAGCTCCCCAGCAATCAACATTCAGCTAAAGAGTGGTTAACACCAGGATTAACACCGCACCCATCAATCAAACAGCAAACAACACCCCAATCAAGCAGCTACCAACTCAGACAAACAAGCAAACAGCCTAATCAAGAAGAAGGAACAAGAAGAAAACTACACTCCTACCAAAACTGACAGGGGGAGATACTAGAATATAAATTGAGAGCAAACCCCACTGCCTTTCAGCACTGATAATGTTACCTAGTTTGGATCATGTGATATCTGCAAGAAATCCAAACTCAGAGGTCACCCAGGACTCCACTGTCCTCCCCTTCCCCTTCCCTCCCCTTCTCCCCTTCCTCCTCCTTTTCCTCTCTTCTCCTTTACTGATGGTGTTACCTAGTTCAGTAATGAAATATCTGCAAGAAACCAACCAAGCACAAGGACCCCCTCAGCCGCCTTCTTCTTCTTCTTCTTCTTCTTCTTCTTCTTCTTCTTCTTCTTCTTCTTCTTCTTCTTCTTCTTCTTCTTCTTCTTCTTCTTCTTCTTCTTCTTCTTCTTCTTCTTCTTCTTCTTCTTCTTCTTCTTCTTCTTCCTCCTCCTCCCTCCTCCTTCACCACTACTACTTCTTCTCCTTCTCCTTCTCCTTCTCCTTCTCCTTCTCCTTCTCCTTCTCTTCTTCTTCTTCTTCTTCTTCTTCTTCTTCTTCTTCTTCTTCTTCTCCTCCTCCTCCTCCTCCTCCTCCTCCTCCTCCTCCTCCTCCTCCTCCTCCTCCTCCTCCTCCTCCTCAAACCCCTTTCTAGCACTGATGGGGTTACCTAGTTGGGTTATGAAACATCTGCAAGAAAACAACCAAGCTCAGAGACCCCCGAGGACCCCGCTGTCCTCCCCTTCCCCCCTTCCCCTTGTCCTCCTCCTCCTTTTCCCCTTCTCCTTTACTGATGGTGTTACCTAGTTGGGTAATGAAATGTCTGCAAGAAAACCACCAAGCTCAGGAAGCACCAAGATAAGCAGGGATTCACACCAGACAAACAATCAAGCAGAAAACAACACCTTAATCAAGGAGATGCCAAAGGAAAACAACCCACTCCTGTCCCCACACCAAAAAAGGGGAGCAAACTCCGCACTCACTCATATGGATGATGTTACCTAGCTGGGTCATGAAAGGTCTTGCAAGAAAACAACCAAACCAAAGACCACACAGTTTGATTAAAGCAATGGTGATCAAATGAAGGAAGACAAAAACCAGTCAGGACTTCAGTAGCATCTAACCAAAGGGCCCTAAGTTTCCTAAAAGCTAAAACCTCTCTGGTTATTTTCTTCTTCATCCTGCAAGTTTGAGGGCTGAAGGAAGTCTCTTTTATCCCACTCTGCTGTTTGCTATTTATTTTGGAAGCCACGGCTATGTTCCTCCCCCGTGTCCCTCCCGACTTGCTTTGAACATTTACATTTCAGTACTTTATCAACATTAAATGGGCTGTGACTTTTTTTTTTTTTAAGTGGAATTTAGTCCATTGCAAACTGTATCCTGACACCCTCAGAGTGAACAGAAGGTTTTTGGCTCCAAGACTCTTTCCCGGGGGTCCCCAAACTTGGCAACTTTAAGACTTGTGGGCTTCAACTCCCAGAATTCTCCTGCTAGCAGAGGTGGGAGTTGAAGTCCACAAGTCTTACAGTTGCCAAGTTTGGAGACCTCTGCACTTTCCTATGAAAGCAGAGACGCAGATTGCTGTAAGGGAAAAAGACAGCCAACCCCATCTTTAATTTCCCAAGCATCGTGGTGAGAATAACACAAGCCTCCCACTCCAGCCATTTTTACACACAGACAGACACACACAGAGACACACACACAGACACACACCACCCCTGCACGTCACTAAAAGCATTGGAGTCGGATAAAGAAGAACTGAATGCAAATAGTTTCTCACCGAAGAGAGTCTTAGGGCACCTGACATCGAATCTCCCCAAAGTCTTTTTGTTGGCTGCCTCTAGCTGAACATCTGATGGTCCAAGGAAGGCAGGCCACAATAAATGTGCGAGTTGACGGTGTCTTTTGTGGTGGACCAACACAGTTGGCTGATTTCAGGAGAGTCACAAAAGGAGAGAGACACACACACACACACATACTTGCTCCTTTTTGTTTTGCTAAAACTGTTCTCGGTTTGGCACCCCCAGTTTGGATTGCTGATCTGGTCTCGGGAAAGTCCTCTGCTGATGGACAGAATAACTGAATGACGGAATTGGAAGGGACCTTGGAGGTCATCTAGCCCAACCCCCTGCTTAAGCAGGAGACCCTACACTATTTGAGACAAGTGGCTGGCCAATCTCTTCTTGTAAACTTCCAGTGATGGAGCATCCACAACTTCTGGAGGCAAGTTGTTCCGC
>NC_141991.1:255842351-255854851 GCF_049901715.1 Pseudonaja textilis
GCATGAAAGCCCAGCTGGTGCATTCACACAATGCTGGCAATGCACGGGGATTTTTTATTAATGCCTTAGGACCCTGTGTGAATCCAGCCTTGGGGGCTAAATTATGGCTTTCCCCTTACTAGCCCCAAGGCAGTGTTCTAGGACCAACTCTCTTCATACTCTACATATCAAGAGCAACTGCGTTCTCTTCACTGATGATGTAAAGCTGTTCAACACAGACAATACTGCTACCCTTCAAAAAGATCTTGACTATGTATCAGAACGGTCAAACAAATGGCAACTTCAAATCTCAACAAATAAATGCTCTGTCCTACATATTGGCAAAAAAATAATAATCAGAAAATAAAATACAAGCTGAATAGTCAAGACCTTGTTGATGATCCAAGCTCTGCAAAGGACCTTGGAATACTCATCTCTAATGATCTAAGTGCTCCTACGTAGCTTTTTCTCTGGTAATATCACACTACTAATTAGAGCATACAAAACATTTGCTAGACCAATACTCGAATACAGCTCATCAGTCTGGAACCCACATTATGTATCTGATACTAACACAGTTGAGAAAGTCCAAAAATATTTCACAAGAAGAGTTCTCCACTCCTCTACTCGTAGAATACCTTATGCCACCAGACTTGAAATTCTAGATGTAGAAAACATAAAACTATACCGCCTTCGGTCTGATCAAAGTATAGTATATAAAATCATACATTGCAATGTCCTACCTGTCAATGAATACTTCAGCTTCAACCATAACAACACAAGAGCAAACAATAGATAGAAACTCAAGGTTAACCGCACCAAACTTCATTGCAGGAAATACGACCTCAGCCACAGAGTGGTCAATGTCTGGAATACTCTACCTGACTCTGTGGTTTCTTCCCCAAACCCCCAAAACTTTAACCTTAGACTGTCTACTATTGGCCTCACCCCATTCCTAAGAGGTCTGTAAGGAGTGTGCATAAGTGCACCAACGTGCCTAACTGTCCCTGTCCTATTGTTTCTTTTATATATTGTTTTATTTTTCTTATATGTATCCCTGTATTCATAACTATGTTTTTACTTATTCCTATTATCTTGTAAGCCATTGACAAAAATAAATAAATGCATAAAAAAATAAAAAGTTCTTTCCCATAGCCCCCTGCTGCTCCGATCGTTCCTGAATCCAGGATTCTCACGGCTAGATGAGGAAGTGTGTCTGGGGGGGGGGGGGGGGGAGGCAGCCCCACGATGGGTGGCTGCATTAAAACTGCCCCCTCCCCTCTTTGGCAGCACATTTAAAGCAGAGCAGAGAAAAGCAGGCTGCCAATTAGGGACAAAACCCAATTAGCAAGTCGAGTTTCATGACTCCAGACCACAAGAGCGGAAGCTCCCACCGCCTGCCTGGTTCTCCGTGCGCTCCAAGTCCTTCATGTGGGGCTCAGCTAGCAATGAAGGGGTGGGGAGAACCCCCGCTCTCCTGCCTTCCTTTGCTGGCCTCGGGGCCTTCGGTCTGGGCTGGGTGGGGGGCGAGATTCCTGCAGTCAGGCTGGGTGTGAAAGACATCCCCCCATCCACCACTAAAAGCCCCCACCCCACACAGACACACTTCCTCATCGAGCCGTGAGAATCCACACACACACACACTGTACGAGCGCAAGCGGAAGAACACGATGGAAAAAGTTACCACCACATGCTGAAACACCAGACTGTGCGTTTGTGTGACAGTGTGTGTGTGTGTGTGTGTGTGTGTGTGTGCATGCACGCACGCCCACCCCCTATTGATCCCGTCCATATATTTGAAATAACACACGAAGTAGCCAGCTTGGGTGACGTTTGAAATCCATTTCCAAGATGTCTGCTATAAATTTAGATCAAACGTCGAATGTAAATGGATGTGAAGAGGGACCCCCTTTCTCCCCCGATCTTCCCCTCCTTCCCAGTCCCTCCCAGCCCCCACCCCCAGTTCTCCCCATCTGGGGCTAATCTCCAGGAGGTGATGGAGACACATGTTAGCAATTTCTCCAGGTTTTGGAGCTCCCCATTCCAGTAACGGATAGGATCTGAAGATGGGAAATGCTGCCGGTGGACAAACTCTGGGCCGGCTCCCACCCACAGGAGAAATGGCCCAGACAAACTGAAGTTTAACCTGGTCTTTGGGGGGAAGACAACATCCTTGGGGGTGATTAACCAAAGCTGAGAAAAGCGGGGAATTCGGAGCAACTTGAGATGGGAAACCAAAGGAAAATTTGCGGGGTTGTCTTTGTGGAACTTAACTTCTACAGCGAGATTCCGACAAGAAATACTTCTTGTACGAGGTCCACACTTGAACTAGTTGTGTTGTGGTTGAACCATGAGAAGGAGAGGTTAGTAAGGCCACACCCTGAGCACTGAGTCCAGTTTTGGTCACCACACTATAAAAAAGAGGTCGAGACTCTGCAAAAAGTACAGAGAAGAGCAACAAGGATGATGAGGGGACTGGAGGATAAAACCTACGATGAACTGGTGACGGGAACTGGGCCTGGCTAGTCTAGGGAAGAGAAGGACCAGGGGAGACATGATAGTGGTCTTCCAATATTTGAGGGGCTGCCCCAGAGAGGAGGAGGGGGTCAAGCTATTCTCCAAAGCACCTGAAGGCCAGACAAGGAATAATGGATGGAAACTGACCAAGGAGAGATTCAACCTGGAAATAAGGAGAAACTTTCTGACAGGGAGAATAATCAACCTATGGAACAGAAGTTGCCCTCGGAAGTTGTGGGAGCGCCATCACTTAAGACTTTCAAGAAGAGATTGGACTGCCGTTTGTCAGAAATGGTATAGGGTCTCCCGTTTGGGTGGGGGGTTGGACTAGATGACCTACAAGGTCTCTTGCAACTCTGTTAATCTAATCCAAAGGTCTCCAAACTTGGCAACTTTAAGACTTGTGGACTTCAACTCCCAGAATTCTTCAGCCAGTTTGGGATTAGGGTTAAGGTTAGGGTTAGGGTCTGGTCTAGACTGACAAGGAGAAGGCTTAGGGAGGACATGTCTTCTACTCAGGGGTGGGATTCAAATTTTTTAACATCTGGTTCTGTTGGCGTGGCTAGGTGGATGTGGCCATTTGACTGGGTGGGCATAGCTTCTTTTTCTTTCTTTCTCATTTTTTTTTTGCAGTACACCCCTCTCCCTGTTTTTGGGCCTCCTGGGCCTCAAAGAAGCCTTCTGGGGGGGCATTTTTGCTCCCATGAAGCTTCCCAAAGGCACAATTTGCCAGTTCTCCGAACTGCACGGAATCATAACAACCGGTTCTATAGAACCGGTCAAAACCGGTAGAATCCCACCCCTGCTTCGACTACTTCAGGGGCTGTCCCCGAGAAGAGGGTCTTGGACTTATTCTCCAAAGCACCACAAGGCAGGACAAGAAGCGATGGGTGGAAGATCCTGAGAGGCAGATCCAACCTGGGAATGAAGGAAGAATTTCCTGACCGATCAAGCGGTGGAGTCATGGGTGATCCATCGTTGGATGTTTTCATGAAGACCCTGGGCAGCCATTTGTCTGAAACGGTGTAAGGTCTCCTGACCTAAGCAGGATGTTGGACTAGAAGGCCTTCAAGGTCCCTTCCAACTCCGTTTTTCTGTTATTCCTCCAAAGCACTTGAGGGCAATACAAGAAGTAACAGGTGGAGGATCATGAATGAGAGATTCCATTTCCAGACAGTGAGAACAACGCATCAGTGGAACAGGTTACCTTCTGGACTTGTAGTTGCTCTGTCACCGGAGGTTTTCAAGAAAATATTGGATAGTCATTTTGTCTGAGCATTTGCAGCATGACTACTATTATGGGATAACCCAGGAGCAAAACACAGCACACAGAGACTTAGAAATTTAACAGTGGTTTATATACATGATATATACAGAAATATATGGGGTAGGCAAAATACCGGACAAGCAATCTTTCTTCTTCTTAACTCTACACAGAGAACTCTGCAATAGATACCGGACACAAGGAGAGAAAATACACCCTCTAATGGCTGCTTTATATAAACACCTCTTAAAGGGGTAAGACCCACTCTTAGTCTTAAAGAGGCTGATTCATCTTCATGGCATCAGCCTAACGTTGAGTTTTCTTCACTGCTGGTTGGCTCTTAAATCCCAATACCTTAACACATTTCTCCAGGATAGTATGGGGACTCCTGCCTTGAGCAAGGGAAAGAACTATCAGATCTCTGAAAGTCCCTTTCAGGTCTATGATTTGACGATTCTAAGGTTGTTGAGCCAGATTTATAGCCAGCACACCTCTTAAGTAGAATATTTCTTGGACCTCAAATGTTTGCAAAAATATATCACCTAAGTCTGGGGAAGATAGAAAGGAGAGAGGTATGTCTAGATGGTCTAATGGATGACTCCTAGCCTTCCATCTTGGTTCCTTGGTTTGTTGCCTGTTTATCTGCAATATGCCTATTTTGGTACTTATCATATTTATCTGTTCTCCCTCTTCAGATCCCATCAGTTTCCAGACATCATGACCAGACTTGCTATGAGCCGAATGGGACAACTCATCATGGCCAATTCATCAAGGCAACTCACCATGGCCAACTCACCATGGCCAACTCACCAAGGCTAACTCACCAAGGCTAACTCACCAAGGCCAACTCACTAAGGCCAACTCATCATGGCCAACTCATCATGGCCAACTCACCAAGGCTAACTCATCAAGGCTAACTCATCAAGGCCAACTCACCATGGCCAACTCACCATGGCCAACTCACTAAGGCCAACTCACCATAGCCAACTCATCATGGCCAACTCACCATGGCCAACTCATCATGGCCAACTCATCATGGCCAACTCACCATGGCCAACTCACCATGGCCAACTCATCATGGCCAACTCATCATGGCCAACTCACCAAGGCCAACTCACCAAGGCAACTCACCATGGCCAACTCACCAAGGCCAACTCACCAAGGCAACTCACCATGGCCAACTTGCCACAGAGCAATTCAACAATTCAATTTTAGTATTTAAAATACCGTAAATAAGCTAGATATAAAAATGATTCAGGTTTACTGAACTTAACTTGTTGGCATTTTATGGTGTTGTACCTCTACAATTTAAAATTAAATTGCACTGTTTTGGATCAAGTCTGATATTAAATCTGAAATCTTGTTTAATTGTTGCTTGCCTAGATGATAAAATTCATAGCTGCATTTTTTTGTATTTTATTTTCCTGGGGCTCTCATGAAGCACTGAAATATCTTCATTATTGAGGAACATATTGAATAAGAAACAAAAGTCTAAACAAATCCTGATAATATTCCATTTCACATGTGTTTCCTCATATGTTCACTTGGCTTCGTTATTACATTCATCTTCCATTTTAACAATTCCATATGAAAATATATTCCGAGTCCCTGCTTAAAAGATGCTTTCTCTCCCACCGCTGCAAAACACGTCCCCTGAAGATGCGTTTTTGCACTTTAAAAAAACCCAATAACACTCTACTCTGACACACATCGGGGAGGATGAGAGAATAGATAATTGGGTTCCAATTTGCAAATTAACCTGGAAGACAAGGTCTAAGCTGGTGCATTTTGACATTCACACACACAGAGACACACACAGACACATACACATTCACCCAACATCCTTGGAAAAGACAATCTTGGTTGCAAGGTTAAAAAAATGTGTCCCGCATTGTGAGTTGCATCTTGGGTTTGTTGGGTTTTTTTTTTTTTTTTGCATAATCAGTCTTCCTTTTGACTGTCAAAATGGAAGAAGAGACATCTGATGATCAAATCCTCCACCAAACGGGCTCCAGAATTTGACATCGACAGGCTAATTCGGGAAGCTCAGCCAGAGAGGGTCAAGAATGCACTTTGACATGACAAAAAGAGCATCTTAGAACTGTTTAAGTCTGCATAAATTATACGGTACAGTTTGGATGCATCACATTTCACGCTCAATTGGTGCCACTTTTTCGGCGAGGCCATCCTGGCTGCAGGGCGCAGGGCGGGAGAAGCCCACCCTGGGCCTGGAGAATAGGGAGGGGGGGAAAATTGTGGTGCTTCGAGTTAGAGCTGTAACCATGGCAACGGCAGAAACCCTCAGCAAGCGCTGGAGATGGCTATCGACTATATCTCAAAATAATAATAATAATAATAATAATAATAATAAACAAAAAAACAGGGCACCTGTAAGGACTTTGGTGTGAAAGATGAAAAGACTTGTCACACGGGAGTGGGCCAGAGGTGATACAGCTTGAAGAGAGACGAACAGGCTTTCATGGTTTCCACCATGACTTAGAATAAATTTATTGTCAATGTAGACTAACCGGCGTACATTAAAATGAAATCAGATGGCATGCAGCTCTCAAAAGGGCCCCCGCCTAATGTAAACATAAACAAGACAAGATAAACAAGCAAACAAATAAATACAAAATTATGCATGTATGTATATATGTATATATGTGTATATATATATATATATATATATATATATATATATATATATATATATATATATATATATATATATGGATCTTTGGTTGTTCGGGTTTTCTCCGCGTAAGATTCAAGTATCTAGGCAACGTTTCGATGAAGTCTCATTCATCATCTTCAGGCTTCTGTCTTCGGCTCTGTGCTTCTCAGAGTGATGTGAGCTTGCAGCTGCTTCTTCCTTTTAACTGCCAGTGGCGGTGTGACTTGATTGGGTGGGGCTTGGCTGTGTTCTGATTGGGTGGGGTGTGTTGCGAAACGTTGCTACAACTTTCAAAGCACAACTATAATGATGTGGGAAAATACCTGAACAAAGCTGAATACCATATCTATATATATATCTATCTATCTATCTATATCTATATCTATATCTATATCTATATCTATATCTATATCTATATCTATATCTATCTATCTATCTATCTATCTATCTATCTATCTATCTATCTATCTATATATATATATATATATATATATATATATATCACTCTGAGAAGCAAGAGCCGAAGACAGAAGCCTGAAGATGATGAATGAGAATGATGAATGAAGCTGTTACAGACTTGGGCAGTCCTGCTTGAAACAACAAAAGCAGACCATAAACTGGGTGCGTGGGGGGTCCCTAACAATGCTTTGAGCTCTAAGCACATAACACCTATAAGCAGGATCCTGAATAACGGGAAGAAAGCTTCTTATAATCTTCTCCACTGTCCTCACCACTCTCTGTAGGGACTTTCTATCTGAGGCACTGCGGCCACCAAACCAAACAGGGATGCATTTTGTTAAAACGCGCTCGGTCGTGCCTCCGTAAAAAGTGGCCAGGACAGGAGGAGAAAGAGGTGATCTCCTCGATGCAGGAAGTGCAGATCCTGGATTGCACGCTTCAGTAAGAATGATGGATGGAGAAACCAGCTCAGAGTGTTACTTGTCTGCACTCCCAGATGTTTAGTAGTGTCGACCACCTCTACAGCTGCATCCTTGATATGGAGTGGAGTACAATCACTCCGGCTCTTTCTAAAATCTGCAATGATCTCCTTTGTTTTATCAACATTTAGAACCAGGTTACTTTTATGGCATCAGTCCACCTGAGCCTTTGTCTCTTTCCTATAAGCATCTTCACTGTGATCCCAGCTAAGAGCCGCCACTGCTGTGTCAGGGTCAAACCAGCAGGATGTGGTCCACTGTGAGAAAAATCAGGCCCTGCACTTAGCCAGGAGAAAGCAAATGCACAGGTAGAGGAGAAGTGACACCTGGCTCAACAGTAGTGCCAATGAGAGGGATCTAGGACAGGGGTCACGCACCTTTTGGACCTCAGGGACCACAAAACTCATAATTATAAACCCTGGGAACCCCTAATATAAATTTTGACTGACGGTGGCTTGCTGACGTTGGTGGGAGAGAGAGAGAGAGAGAGATCTGATCTAACCCCTCTCTCTCTCTCTCTCTCTCTCTCTCTCACACACACACACACACACACACACACACACACACACAGGCAGGGTGGGATTCAAATTTCTTAGCAACCAGTTCTGTGGGTGTGGCCAAATTTGTGGGTGTGGCTTGGTAGTCATGTGACTGGCTGGGCATGGCTTGTATGTAAATATTATAAATATTTATGCAAATATTGAATTTTTTATAAAAAAGAGAACAACTTTTACCTAAACTCTATCTATCTTCCATCGATGAGCTGAGTCTGTCACATAAAATTTGTTTGCAAGCAAACTCATAAAATTAACTCACAACACTTCACGTATGTAAATATTGAATTATTTTTTTTTACAAAAAAGAGCAACTTTTACCCAAAATCAGGCAGAGCAGGCAGGCAGATTGAGTTGCTCACAGAATCACAGATTCACTTAGAGATCTGTGTTTCTGCCATCGGCTACCTGAGTCTGCACTGAATCGAAGCTTCAGGCTGAGCTTTTAGATTAGGTAGAAAGTAAAAAAAATCCAATGGTTTCTTGCTTCCTAGCTAATCTAAATCTCCTGGCACAGCAGAACAGCTGATGGACGGAAGGAAGAAAAAAAAAAGGAAAAATAGCAATTTATCAAGCAAGCTTACCAGGTAAGGAGTGAGTGGGTGGGGAGGGTTCCCGCGGGCCATGTTGGCGGCGCAGCCTTGTGTTCCTGCGCAGCCTGGATTAATTGCTTTGTGGGGGTGCTCTGGGGGTGAGATTTCTCTGCGGCCCACCAAAATTTTGTTGTGGACCACCGGTTGGCAACTGCTGATCTTGGTAGACCAACCCTGGTGAGGCCACACTTGGTATACTGTGTCCAGTTCTGGTCCCCAGGATCCAAAAAAGATCCTGAAGCCCCAGAAAGTGTGCAGAGAAGAGCAACAGAGAGGATTTGAAAAAGGCTCTGGAGAATAAACCATGCGAAGAAGGGTTTGAGGAGCTGCGTTTAGTCTAACAAATAAAATAAGGCTTAGGGGGGGCTGGGTGCAGGGCTGGGCTGGTAGGAGTTCACAGGGGTTCGGGGAGCCGCTAGCTAAGATTCTGTGCAGTTTGGAGAAACCCCAAATCCCTCCCCTGGCTAGCCCCACCCACCCAGCCTGCCCCACCCCTCCCAGGGGTACCCACACCGCCCGTTTTGGATGCAGGTAAGGGCAGGGCATGGAGGAGGCTCAGGGCGGGTGAAAATGGGCCTCTCAGGAGTTCGGAAAGGCCAGAAATGGGCCCATTTCTGGCTTCCAGGGAGCCTCCTGAGCCAGGGAGGCTGCTTTTGGCTTGAACAAAGCCTCCGGAGTCCGGGGGAGGACAAAAATGCCCCCCCACACACACACATCATGATGTAGGAAGCCGACTAGGCCACACCCACCATGGCCACACCCACCCAGCAACTGGGCAGAGAACCCCTTACTGAAATATTTGAAGCCCCCCCGACTGAGTAGCCGACTTCTAGTACTTTAGGGGCTGTCACAGAGAAGAGAGGGACAATTTGCCCCCCTCAAAGCGCCCCTAAAGGCAGGACAAGATGCAATGAGTGGAAGCTTATTGAAGAGAGACCCAACCTAGAATTAAGGAGAAATGCCCGGATGGTGAAAACAATTGATCAGCGGAACAGCCTGCTACCAGAAGTTGTGGATGCTCCATCACTGGAAATTTTCAGAAAGAGATCGGACAGCTATTTGTCCAGAAGGATATAAGGTTTCCTGCTTGATCAGGGGGTTGGGCTAGAAGACCTCCAAGGTCCCTTCCAGCCCTATGATTTTATCCGAAACTCCAAACTACTCCTCCTGCTCCTCCTCCCTTCCAGCACTGATGATATTACCTAGTTGGGTCAGGAAATGTCTTGCAACCAAACTCAGAGAGCGCCAAGGGCCCCACAGTTCTCCTCCTCCTCCTCCTCCTCCTCCTCCTCCTCCTCCTCCTCCTCCTCCTCCTCCTCCTCCTCCTCCTCCTCCTCCTCCTCCTCCTTCTTCCTCCTCTTCCTCCTCCTCCTCCTCCTCCTCCTCCTCCTCCTCCTCCTCCTCCTCCTCCTCCTCCTCCTCCTCCTCCTCCTCCTCCTCCTCCTCTTCTTCTTCTTCTTCTTCTTCTTCTTCTTCTTCTTCTTCTTCTTCTTCTTCTTCTTCTTCTTCTTCTTCTTCTTCTCCTCCTCCTCTTCTTTCATTTCCTCCATCTCCTCCCCCTTTTTTTCCCTTCTCCTTCTCCTTTTCTGATTCACAAATGGCAACCTGGATTTTGGCAGTAAACACCCAAGAAGAGCTTTTCATCAAGGCCGTCAGAATAACGCTCCTGT
This sequence comes from Pseudonaja textilis, assembly GCF_049901715.1. Classification (NCBI taxonomy): domain Eukaryota; kingdom Metazoa; phylum Chordata; class Lepidosauria; order Squamata; family Elapidae; genus Pseudonaja; species Pseudonaja textilis. The sequence continues at coordinate 255,852,541 of NC_141991.1, forward strand.
AGACAGGATTAAGTTAATATGATTGCCCATACTTAATTTGAATCCCAATAACAAGTGCACCTATACCGTTCAATAAAACGAACGGCTGTCAGGCAAGGAAAGGTTTGCTAAAGTCATTATTCCAATCGTTTTCTTCACAAAAGAACCCTCTTGCTTGGCAACTTGATTCATCATTGGACGGGGGTAGCTAATGCCTTAGAAAACAGAAATGAAATGCAGAAATTCCATTTTGATCGCTCAGAGAAATGAGCTGGAAGTAACCAAATGAAATATAACCCAGGCAAAGGCAAGAGTTCTGCACTTAGCTAACAGAAATGAAATCCTCGGGTACAAAAGGGAATAAGAGTTTGCAACAGGAATTCATTGAGAGGTAAATAGGAGACAGCAGGACAATAATAGGCCTGCCAGGAGTGCAAATAGAGATGTTGGATGCCACAGCTAAAGTCTAATGTTCACATCATAAGGGCGTCAATGGAGATGCTCAGCCCTCCAGGTCACCGTTGTCCCAAAGGTGTTTTTTTTTCAAAAGGCAACGGGGCTTCGTTTTTCCTTGAGGAGGTTTCGCTTCTCATCCGAGAAGCTTCTTCCGTTCTGAGTGAAGGGCGGAAAGTGGAAGGATTTATATCCCTTGTGCTCATCTGGTCATTAGCGCTCTCTCTGAGAGTCATTGAGGCCACTTGGAGGTTTATCTGTGCCCAACCACTTCACAAATCCACGGCACACACAGAAGAGAACAAACCCATCAGGACAAAATTGATGAGTCCACTCATTTGAAGACAACAAAGTCCATATTCTGGACAGAGAGGAATGAGGTTTGAAAGAGGAGTCAGAGGCCATCTGTGTCCAAATTGAACAGCCCTACCACAACAGAGGGGGGCGGGATACCACATCATCCATCTCCAGTCTACAACATGGTCCTTTCAGCCGTTCCAAGAAGGTTCCACCCACTCAGGTGATCCTGAGGAAACAGATAAACCTCCAGGTGGCCTCAATGACTTTCTAAAAGGATGCAAATGACCAGCGATCTGCAAGGAATATAAAATCCTTCCTTTCCCCACCATTCACTCAGAGTAGAAGAAGCTCCTGGGGTGAGAAGCGAAACGGCTTCAAAAGAAAGAACAAGAAAGTTCGCTTGTTTCTTGCAAAAAAGGCAAATCATAAGAAGTCATTCTGCCACTTTCTTCTCCTCAGTCAGATCCCACCTTGCACCAGGAGCCAAGTTCTTCCAAATAGAGTCCTCCTGGTAGAGTCCAGACTACAAAGGTGATCAAAAACCAGAAGCTAAGGACTTCTGGAAGAAGCTGCTGGTGAAGAGAGACTGAAGGAACTGGATAGCTTTAGTCTGGAGGAAAAGGGCAACTGGGAAGGACATACGGTAACACCCAGAAGGGGTTTTGAGCCTCAGGGAGAATAAAATTACTACTAGTTTATAAAACCCTAGTAAGAATACTGCAATCAATTTTGGTCATCGCACTGCAAAAAAGATGTTGAGATTTTGGGAAAAGGGCAGAGAAGAGCAGCTAAGAAGATCAAAAAACCGGAGCGTAAAACCTAGGAAGACAGGATTTGGGTTTGGGTTTGGCTAGTCTAGAGAAAAAACAGAATTAGGGATAACACGATAGCTGTTAAGTTGTGGGAAAGATGACTTGGGACCAGTTAATCTTTAGTTGCTTTTAATTTTCTCTCTGGAACCGAACAACAACGGAGCCGCGGCAGCCTCCTTTTTAGCGGCGGCTCGCGGCTCACGGCCAATGACGGCTATTCAAGTTTCCCGCCGGCCGGCCGGCCCAATCAGAACGGAACCTTCAAACGTTCAAATATATAACAATAGCAGTCTTCCGGTATTTGAGGGGCTGCCACAGAGGCGAAGGGATCGAGCTATTTTCCAAGGCACAAGAAGGCAGGACAAGAAGCAATGGATGGAAACTAATCAAGGAGGGTGGAAATTTTCAAGAAGAGATTGGACTGCCATTTGTCAGAAATGGTGTAGGGTCTCCTGCTTAGGTGGGGGCGGGGGTTGGACTAGATGACCTACAAGGTCCCTTCCAACTCTGATTATCTGTGAAGGAGAGAAGCAACCTGGAACTAAGGAGAAACTTCCTAACAGCGAGGACAATTAACCAGTGGAACTGCTTGCCACCAGAAGTTGTGGGTGCTCCATCAATGGAGGTTTTTAAGAAGAGTCTGGACAGTCACTTATCTACAATGGTATAGGTTCTCCTGCTTGAGCAGAGGGCTGGACTAGAAGACCTTCAAGGTCTCTTCCAGCTCATGCATTCTAAAATATACGGTTCGGGGTCAGTTGAAATTT
>NC_141991.1:256134468-256156968 GCF_049901715.1 Pseudonaja textilis
CAGGGATGGATGTTAGCCTTTCTCAGGGCTTGTTGTTTGAGTAATCTTATTGTATTTTGCTGCCCTTCACGCCTTGAAAGGGTCTCGGAACAGCCAAACAGGCAGCGACAGCCCTGAATATTAAAATGCAAAACTGCTGATCATTAGTAAGAGGTACCTATTTAAAAAAAGAAAAGAAAAAAGAAAAACCACTTAACTCAGAGCCGGGCACGGCAGATAAAAACCACTTAATAAAGAGGATTCGGGCGGAGGCATAAAAGGGTGACCTGTGAGTGTTTGTAAACAGGAAAGTGCTACCAAAATGGATCATTTAAAACAACAAAAAAAAAACCAACAACACGGAAGGGGAGAAAATGGCGAATTTGGCAAACGGCAGCCTGTTCAATTAAAGGGTTTATGAAGAGAAGCCTAATCGGATAATGAAGGTTGATTGCCCAGAGGAGGAACTGAAGGATGTAATCCAGGGGAGGGATATTCAAAGGGTCTGGGTGCCAGTTTTTTGTCGGAAAGAGGAAGTGGGGGGAAGATCAGAGAGCGATGCTGAGCTGCGAGAGGCCTTGGCTGCGCAGACAGGATCAGATCAGCAACCTAGAATCGGGGGGTCTCCAACCTTGGCCACGTTCAGACTTGTGGACTTCAAAGCGGGCTGAGGAATTCTGGGAGTTGAAGTCCACAAAAGTCTTCACGTGGCCAAGGCTGGAGACCCCCGCGATCTGGATGATGGTGAATCTCCATAGATGCTCTGAGAAGTTCAGAACATTTTGACTTCCCCCTGAAGTCAAATTGGGAGGCTGTGAGTGGCGCCTGATTTTTTTAAGTTTTGTTTTTGCCATGTTGTTTAGGGCAGGGGTCCCCAACCTTGGCCAATTGAAGACTTTTGTGGACTTCAAAGCGGGCTGAGGAATTCTGGGAGTCGAAGTCCACAAGTCTTAACGTGGCTAAGATTGGAGACCCCCTGGATGGGCTGCTTCAATGCCACCTTCAACGCCCTACCTGGCTTGGGACCAGGTGAGTTGACACAGGTTATCTTTTCCTACTTATATCTGTCCAAGCCACCAGAGCAGTTAGGCAGGGGATGTTACTGCTCCCTTCTCCTTAAGGAGGTCCATCTGGTGGGGCCCAAAAGAAGGGCCTTCTCCGTGGTGGCTCCTCCTTGTAATTTGAATGGCCGTCGTTTTGCAGTCGCTTCTACTTGACCCACCAAGCAGGGAGCCAGGAGATGTTCTGGGTCTCCTCTCTTAAGGAAGTCCATCTGATGAGACCGAGAAGGAGAACGTTCTCCACGGTGGCTCCTTCCCTGATATTTGAAGGACCATCATTGTCCGATCTTCTCTACTGACTCAGCCGAGCAAGCAATCAGAATAGCAACGGCCCTAAGACTTATATACCACTTCCTGATGCTTTCCAGTCATGTCTAAAGTGGTTTACAGAGTCAGCCTCTTGCCCCCCCCAACAATCTGGGTCCTCATTTTACCCACCTCGGAAGGATGGACGGCTGAGTCCACCTTGAACCGGTCAAGATATAACTCGACAGTGGGCAGAATTAGCCTGCAATACCTCATTCTAACCCCTGTGCCCCCATGGAAGGAAGGAAAGGAGGAAAGGGAGGAAGGGAAGGGAAAGAGAAAGTGCAACCATACTGGCATTTAGACTTATACACCACTTCACAGAGCTTTCCAGCCATCTCTTAACAATTTGCTGAGTCAGCCTCTTGCCCCCAACAATCTGGGTCCCTCGTTTTACCCACCTCGGAAAGACAGAAGGCTGAGTCAACCTTTAGGAGGGAGGGAGGGAGGGAGGGAGGGAGGGAGGGAGGGAGGAAGGAAGGAAGGAAGGAAGGAAGGAAGGAAGGAAGGAAGGAAGGAAGGAAGGAAGGAGCAATATTCCTTAGACTTATATACTGCTTCACGGTGCTTTTACAGCCCCCTCTAAGCAGTTTATAGGGTCAGCCTCTTGCCCTCAACAATCTTGGTCCTCATTTGAGCCACCTCGGGAGGAGGGAAGGCTGAGCCAACCTTAGGTAGGAAGGAAGAAAGAAAGAAGGAAGGAGGAAGGAAGGAAGGAAGGAAGGAAGGAAGGAAGGAAGGAAGGAAGGAAGGAAGGAAGGAAGGAAGGAAGGAAGGAAGAGGGAGGGAGGGAGGGAGGAAGGAAGGAGCAATATTCCTTATATACCGCTTCACAGTGCTTTTACAGCCCTCTCTAAGCGTACAGAGTCAGCCTCTGCCCCCCCCAACAATCTGGGTTCTCAACGATGGGATCTGACCAGTATAACTACCGGTTTTGTTGCTCTGCGTCACGCGTGTGCAATTTACAATCTGCTGAGCTACCCAGACAGCTGAGCAGAGCTGCGTGTGGGTGCGCAGCGGTTGGAAAAGCCTCCTTTTTCCTGCTTTTTCAACCGCAGCTGTGCCACGGGTGGGTGGGCCAAAACAGCAGCCGAAATAGAACCGGTTCTATGTATGCTCTGCTTGCTGCTTTTCAGGAGCAACCGGTTCTACAGAAGTGGACAGAACGGTAGAATCCCACCCCTGTGGGTTCTCATTTTACTCACCTTGGGAAGAGGGAAGGGAGGAAGGAGGGAAGGGTGGGAGGAAGGAAGGAAGGAAGGAAGGAAGGAAGGGAGGGAGGGAGGGAGGGAGGGAGGGAGGGAGGGAGGGAGGGAGGAAGGAAGGAAGGAAGGAAGGAAGGAAGGAAGGAAGGAAGGAAGGAAGGAAGGAAGGAATAGAAACCAACCAGTGAAGAAGGCAGGAAAGAGAGAGGGAGGAGGGAGGGAGAGGGGAACGAGAAAAGAAAAAAAGAAAGGGAAAGAGAGGAAAGAGGAAAGAAAGAAATAACAAGAGCACTTAAACTTCTATCCCGCTTCACGGTGCTTTTCCAGCCCTCTCTAAGTGGTTTACAGAGTCGGCCTCTTTGCCCCCAACAATCTGGGTCCCCATTTGACCCACTCGGAAGGACGGCTGAGTCAACCTTAATCTGGGATGGATAAATGGGTGGATGGATGGATGGATAGATGGATGGAGAAGGAAGGAAGGAAGGAAGGAAGGAAGGAAGGAAGGAAGGAAGGAAGGAAGGAAGGAAGGAAGGAAGGAAGGAAGGAAGAGCTATCGCCCTTAGACTTATATCCCGCTTCACGGTGCTTTTCCAGCCCTCTCTAAGCGGTTTACAGAGTCAGCCTCTTTGCCCCCAACAGTCTGGGTCCCCGTTTGACCCACCGCGGAAGGAGGGAAGGCTGAGTCAACCTTGAGCTGGTCAGGATCAAAGTGCCAAGCTGCCAGATGCTATGGGTCTCCTCTCTTAAGGAGGTCCCCCTGATGGGACCCAGAAGAAGGGCCTTCTCCGTGGTGGCTCCCTTCCTGCGGGACATCATCCCTGCAGAGATAAGGCTGGCCCCTCCCTTGACACTCTTGGGAAAGGCCCCGGGGACAAGAGGTTTGGCCAGGGGCCTGGGAATCCCAGGGCCCATCAAGAGGCTGGCCTGGTTGTCCTCTCCAGAACGGGGGGCGGGGGAGTTTTTTGCATTTGGGGTTATGTTCCTGATCCTCTGCCAAAAATAAAAACAAATAAAACAAATAAGCTCCCAGGGGATTCTTTTGCAAGGATGAGACACGGGACTCACCCTCTGACCCCCTGCCTGCGCCAAGGAGGTCAGGAGCCCTCGATTCAGAGGCACAGCTGGCGACTCTGCCCTGCAGGGTTTGGGATTCATTTCTGAAGCCAAAGGAGGGTAAAAGAGGTGGGTGTTACGCTTCTTTTTTAAAAAATTCACAGAAAGAGAGAGCACACTTCATTTTTGAAAGTAATTTATATCCTGAATTTTCTGCCCTTAAGGGGACAAGAAGGGTCACTGTGCCTTATTGGTAGCTTCACACACACTTCCCCTCCCTCCCTCCCTCCCTCCCTCCCTCTCTGCTTTCTCTCTCTATCACTCTTTCTCCTCCCTCTCTTTCTCTCTTTCTTTCTCTCTCTCATCACTCTCTCTCTCCCTCTCTCTCTCTCTCTCTCTTTCTCTCTCTCTATCACTCTTTCTCCTCCCTCTCTTTCTCTCTCTCTTTCTCTCTCTCTATCACTTTCTCCTCCCTCTCCCTCTTTCTTTCTCTCTCTGCTTCTCTCTCTTTATCACTCTCTCCTCCCTCTCTTTCTCTCTCTCTTTCTCTCTCTCTATCACTCTCTCTCCTCCCTCTCTTTCTCTCTTTCTTTTCTCTCTCTATCACTTTCTCCTCCCTCTCTCTCTCTCTTCTCTCTCTCTATCACTTTCTCCTCCCTCTCTCTCTCTCTTTCTCTCTCTCTATCACTTTCTCCTCCCTCTCCCTCTTTCTTTTCTCTCTCTGCTCTCTCTCTTTATCACTCTCTCTCCTCCCTCTCTTTCTCTCTCTCTTTCTCTCTCTCTATCACTCTCTCTCCTCCCTCTCTTTCTCTCTTTCTTTCTCTCTCTATATCACTCTCTCTCCTCCCTCTCTTTCTCTCTTCTTTCTCTCTCTCTCTATCACTTTCTCCTCCCTCTCTCTCTTTCTTTCTCTCTCTGCTTCTCTCTCTCTATCACTCTCTCTCCTCCCTCTCTTTCTCTCTTTCTTTCTCTCTCTGCTTCTCTCTCTATCACTCTCCTCCCTCTCTTTCTCTCTCTCTCTCTCTCTCTCTGCTTCTCTCTCTTTATCACTCTCTCTCCTCCATCTCTTTCTCTCTCTCGTTCTTTCTCTCTCTGCTTCTCTCTATCACTCTTTCTCTCCCTCTCTTTCTCTCTCTCGTTCTTTCTCTCTCTGCTTCTCTCTATCACTCTTTCTCTCCCCTCTCTTTCTCTCTCTCGTTCTTTCTCTCTCTGCTTCTCTCTATCACTCTTTCTCTCTCTCTCTTTCTCTCTCTCGTTCTTTCTCTCTCTGCTTCTCTCCATCACTCTTTCTCTCCCTCTCTTTCTCTCTCTCGTTCTTTCTCTCTCTGCTTCTCTCTATCACTCTTTCTCTCTCTCTCTTTCTCTCTCTCGTTCTTTCTCTCTCTGCTTCTCTCTCAATCACTCTTTCTCCTCCCTCTATTTTCTCTCTCTCTGTCTCTCTGTTTCTTTGTCTGTTTCTCTCTTTCTGACTCTATCTCTCCATCTCTGTCTCTTTCTCTCTCTGTGTTTCTCTCTATCACTCTTTCTCCTCCTTTCTCCTCTCTCTCTCTCTCTCTCTCTCTCTCTCTCACACACACACACACACACACACACACACACACACACACAGAGTTCAGTCCCTCCCTGGGTCTCCTGGCCCCCTGCTTAAGTACAAGCAAGTGAGGTTTACTTGCCCCAGTGTGGCAGTCAGACACAAAGAATCAAGATCGTAGGTTAAGTTGCACTTAAGAAGATTTAATGTTCAAGCTTATACATAAGAGTCTAGTCAACTGAAGTTTATTTATTTAGAAATTTTTATTTTATTTTATTTAAATTCAGTGCTAAATGGGCACTGGATGAGAGTTAATGGGATTCAAGAAGGGTTGGACGTGAGCCGCTTGGGGTGGGGATGTAACGACTCCGGGCTGCTGACTTGTTTGACTCCACCTTCCTGTCTCAGACTGCTCTTCTCCTACATTAGCTGCCCCTCCAAAATTTGCTCTTCTGAAAGGATTGCCTTCCCAACCCACTTCCCAGTGAAGCCCACAGCCCCGGGCTTTGCTGGAGACTCCAAGCACTGACCACCCCCAACCCCGGGGAACATCCAGGTCCAGGCCACCTTCCCCAGGTGGTGCCCTTCTTCTCCTTGCATGGAGCTTTACTCTTCATCGTGTCAGGTAGAAGCCTGGCCCCGAAATCTCCTTCTGGGATTTTGACCCTGGAAGGTGTGCAGCTCCCGTCTTTCAACGGGTTGGGCCCTGAGAGAAGCTATGCCGACGAGGCTCTTCTTCCTGATTGGCCTTTGGAGGAATTCCTTGAGCTCATGAATACCCAACTTTACAGACTAACCAAGTTGGAAGGGACCTGGGAGGTCTTCTAGATCAACCTCCTGCTCAAGCATGAGAACCCAGGCCATTTCAGACAAATGGTTGTCCACATTTTCCTTGAAAACCTCCAGTACTGGAGCATTCACAGCTTTTGCAGGCAAGCAGTTCCACTGGTTAATTGTCCTCACCGTTAGAAAATTTCTCTTTTATTCCTGGTTGCTTCTCTCCTTGATCGATTTCCATCTGTTGCTTCTTGTCCTGCCCTCTTGTGCTTTGGAAAATAAATGGACCCCCTCGTTTTTGTGGTAGTCCCTCAAATCTATATACATATAAAAGCGAAATGCCCCTCACGCATCATCACAAAATCTCCAGAACCGTAAAGCCTACAAACCTGACATTGGGTCCACATGTTCCTCTTGGCTTCTAGGTGCTCCCTAAGAAAGGATTTTTCAAAGTGACCATCAGAGCTTTTAGTGTATTTCCTATATTATTATTATTATTATTATTATTATTATTATTATTATTATTATTATTATTATTATTATTATTATTAATAACGTACTCTGATGCTAAGGAGTTCCACTCCCCCTCCCCACCTGAAAATAAATCTCTTCCAAATGCAAAACACAAGCAGAGGAGAGGAGGTTCAGTTTCACAGCAGCTTGAGTACAGAACAGTTGAGCTAAGCCACGCCCCAGGCTCCTTGCTGTCTCCTTCTTGCTCACACAGCAAATACCGCTTCGGTTTCCAAACAGCCCTCAACTCTCTCACACATTTACAGGACACTAGCCGGGGGAATACCGGTGGATGCTGGTAGGCAGAGGCAGAATTTTGTTTTTCCTTATTTCCCTCCCCAAAAACTAAACTAAACCCGACCGCATAGTTTCGTGGCGAAGCATGAGTATCCTGCTAGTATTGGAAGACTGCTATCAGGTCACCCCTTGTCCTTCTTTTTCACTAAACCGGACATACCCAATTCCTGCAATTCTTCTTGATGTATATTTTATCCTCCAGCTCCCTAATCATCTCTGTTGCCTTTCTCTGCGCTCTTTCTAGAGTTTTATTTATTTATTTTATTTATTTATTTTTCAAGCATGTTTTAGATAACGGATCTAATTGAATACATGCTTAAGAACAGATGAAATGGGTACGAATAACGGGAGACATCAGGACAAGGACAGTAGGCACGTTGGTGCGCTTATGCGCATCCTTGGCAGAGCTCTCACGAACGGTCTCTCTCTGTCTTTTTAATATCGTGGCAACCAGGACTGGATGCCGTAGTCCAAGCGTGGCCTTGCTAAGGTATTACCAAGGCAACCTCCTCTCAGATATCTCTATTCCCCCACCCTCGCTGAAGAAAAACTATCCTGGCTAATGGCTTTCTGCAGGCCAGCCTCGCCGGATCCGCTCTCTGCTGGCTTTCCTCGAGTATTAAGTATGTGACAATTTAATTGCAGGCTGGCCTCCTGGAGAAGATGGGGGGGTGAGAATCAAGCGGTGACAAGCGAGACACTTGTTTTCAGATAAAATCTATTTGTAAATTATAGTCATTTGTCTCTTTGCAGAGTCAAAAGGAGTTAATTGCCGAGTGCTGGAGCTCCAGAAAAGACTAACAGCAACTTCACCTAGAAGGGTTTGGGGTTTGTTTGTTTTTTTAACTCCACCAAGCTGGAGTAGCCAAAATAAAATAAAATAAAATAAAAAATAAAATAAAATAATAAAATAAAATAAAATAATAAAATAAAATAAAATAAAATAATAAAATAAAATAAAATAATAAAATAAAATAAAGGTAGCACAGAGCCAGTTCCAGTCAGTCTCATCTCTGCTCCTTTGGCTTGGGTTTTTTGGGGGCTTTGGAGAACCCTTGTAAAAAATAAAAAAGGGAGGCAGCTTCCATTTTATGAGTCGGCACAGCTCAAATCGAGGCAGTTTGGGGTTTTAAATGGCATTGGTCTGTTGAATCCTTTTTTAAAAAAAACCTCCAGCAATTGTTAGGAGAGGCCGAGGAAGGCTGAGAAGGGTCCCCACCAGGGAGGAACGGCTATGGAGAGGGTCAGTCCTCCGGGTCTGTGATGGCGAACCCATGGCATGTGTGCCACAGGTGGCGTGCAGAGCCATTTGTGCGGGCACACGAGCTCCAGACAAACTTAACCTGCACTGCGTATGCACCTGCCTCCCAGCCTGATTTTCGGCCCATTGGAGGCCATTTTCACCCTCCTGGAGGCTCGAAGGAAGCCTCTGCAGGCCAAAAAAAAAAAAACGCGGGCTTTTTGGAAATACCAGAAGTGGCAAAACGGGGCCGTTTTTCAGCCTCCCAAGGCTGCGGAGGCTTCCCTTGAGCCTCCGGGAGGGCAAAAACAGCCTCAAACGGTCTGAAAGTCAGCCGGGAGGCGCACGCCTGCGCAGTGCAGGTAAGGGGGAGGAGCGGGGGTATTGCACACGCATGCGCGGGGGAAGGCGCATTGAATTGTGGGTGCTGGGGAACGTGGGTGCTTTCAGCACACACACACACCCAAAAAGGTTCGCCATCACAGCTCCAGATCATGGTTGTCCCAAAGGCGCTTCTGGACGTTCTTGAAAGGATTCAAAGGAGGCCCAGACTATAAATCCTTCCCTTCTCCGTCAGACAGCTAGCACCGAAGGAGCGTCTTGCATGAAAAGGGAAAGGTTTTCCTGGGAAAAGAAGGAAGTCCCGTGGTCTTTTGGGAAAGCATCCTGGGGGTGCCAGGGGAGGAAGCAATTGCAAGTTGGCAGGTGGCTCTTCCCCACTTTGGGGGTGCAGAAGGTGAGCCAGAAAGAAAACAGGTTCAGCTGCCCAAACGGTGCCCAGCCAAGGGATGCGAAGCCTCCAGCTGTGCGAAAAAGAGCCCAGAAGGACGCGACCTCATAACAGTGTTGGAAGGGACTTTAGAGGTCTTCTAGACATATGGCTGTCTTCTTCCTGGTGGTTCAGGGGTCAGAAGGCAGGACTGCAGGCTGACTCTGCATTCCCACTGCCAGGAGTTCGATCCTGACCGGCTCAAGGCAGACTCAGCTTTCCGTCCTTCTGAGGTGGGTCAAATGAGGACCCAGATTGTTGGGAGCCAGAGGCTGCCTCTGTAAACCACTTAGAAATGGTTGTAAAGGCACTGTGAAGCGGTATATAAGTCTAAGGGCGATAGCTCTTCCTTCCTTCCTTCCTTCCTTCCTTCCTTCCTTCCTTCCTTCCTTCCTTCCTTCCTTCCTTCCTTCCTTCCTTCCTTCCTTCCTTCCTTCCTTCTAAAGGTTGACTCAGCCTTCCCTCCTTCCGAGGCGGGTCAAATGAGGACCCAGATTGTTGGGGGCCAGAGGCTGATCCTATGAACCGCTTAGAGAGCGGCTATCAAGCACTGTGAAGTGGGATATAAGTCTAAGGGCAATAATTATTCCTTCCTTCCTTCCTTCCTTCCTTCCTTCCTTCCTTCCTTCCTTCCTTCCTTTCTTCTTTCCTTCCTTCTAAAGGTTGACTCAGCCTTCCCTCCTTCCGAGGTGGGTCAAATGAGGACCCAGATTGTTGGGGGCCAAAGGCTGATCCTATGAACCGCTTAGAGAGGGCTGGAAAGCACCGTGAAGCGGGATATAAGTCTAAGGGCTCTGGCTATCACTTGGGAGAATAGGACCAGAAATATTTTTTTCAGTCTAAGCCCGTTTGCATGATTTCAACCGCTCATGGGAGGCAGCTGAGAACTGAGTATTTGTTTATTCATTCGGAGGCATTTATTTATATCTTCATCTATTCATTCATTTGTTCGTTCATTCATTTATTAAAGTTATATCCTGCCCGATGAGGTGATGGGTCTTATAAGAAGGAAGGAAAAGAAGAAGCAGAGGAAAAAGAACATTTATTATAGCATTGTAAAACCTGATCCAGACAATTTTATTTTTATTTTATTCCACGTCTCCAGAGGAAAAAAAACCACCCTCAGTTGGGGGCTTTGACCACGTGGATTAAAAAGGTAACAGGCTAAGCGAGGTTGGGGTCCGTGTGTGTGTCTCTCTGTGTGTGTGTGTGTGTGCGTGTGTGTTTTCGCCCCAGCCATGCAGCCCAAGGGACCGTTAAGCAGAAGCAAACATACATGAATAAATTGAAAGGAGGGAAAAAGTAGAAGGAGCCTCGAGTGCCGTGGAAAGGCAGAGAAAGGAACACGTAAGTGAAGAAGTGAGGACAGTCGATCAGTGGAGCAAATTCCCTCCATCCCTGGAGGCTTTGAAGAAGAGACTGGACAGCCATTTGTCTGCAATGATGTAGGATCGCCTGCTTAAACGGGGGGTGGGACTAGAAGACCTCCAAGGTCCCTTCCAACTCTGTTATTCTATATTCCTCCTGCCCTGAAGGGTGGGGAGGAGGGATGTGGGGGAATGACGGAAAGCAGAACGCCCAGCCGGAGAGATCCAAGGTCGCAGCCCTGAGAACGGAATGCAAACAACTAAAGAGGCATCCAAAGGGGGAGCGTTCCCCAAAACATTATGGGACACCACCATGGTGGGGGGGGAGGGGCTGGGAAAAGGAGGAAATCCCCACTTGGGAGCGGGAAATCCTTAGGTCTGGCTTTGCTACCCTGTAACCCGCTGACTTCGGTAAGAGTCTACCTTGGTCTCAATCAATCAACCAACGGAACGGTTTGCCAGCAGAAGTTGTGGATGCCTCATCGCTGGAAACGTTCAAGAAGAGACTGGACGGCCACCTGTCAGAAATAGCATAGGGACTCTTGCTTGAAGAGTGGGTTGGACTAGATGACCTACAAGGTCCCTTCCAAGTTATTCTGTTATACTCCCAGACTACATTTCATTTCATTTCATTTCATTTCTTCTATTCTATTCTACTTTTTTCTATTCTATTCTGTTCTATTTTCTATTCCTATTCCTATTCCTATTCTATTCCTATTCCTATTCCTATTCCTATTCCTAATTCTATTCTATTCTATTCTATTCTATTCTATTCTTATTCCTATTCTATTCTATTGGAGTCGAGGGTCTTTCTTTCCTGAATGCTCAGGTTGGGGCAGGTCTGACAGCAGATATTGTGGACTTTTCATGACAATATTACGGTACATCCAGTTCCGGTCACACACACACACCCCAGTACAAAAAAAGAAGTTGAGACCCCGGACAGAGTGCAGAGAAGAGCAATAAAGGTAATAAGAGGTCTGGAGGCTGAATTGTGCAATGCCTAATGAAGAGAACGATTAAGGGCGACAGGCCAGGAGTCTCCCAGTGCTTGAAGGAGAAGTCCCAGGGAAGAACTTTTATCCTCCAAGGCACCCGAGGGAGGGCAGGGCAGGAAGCAACCGATGGAAGCTTCTCAAAAGAGATCCAGCCTCGAAATAAAAGGGAATATCCTGACAACAATCCATCAACTGAACCCTTTCCTCCTGCAGTTGAAGCTGCTCCGTCCCTGAAGGTTTGTAAAGGGAGACTGGGTGATCAGTCATCTGGGATGGGATGAGGACTCCTACTTCGGGCAGCGGGGTTGGCGTAGAAGACCACCAAGGCCTCTTCCAGCCTTTGAATTCTTTTCTTTTCATAAACTTTATTCCATTTTCAAAAGTTTTGAAACCATAAAAATAAAATTATATATACAATTATATCAACGTCAAGACATCATTTGCATTTCTTCATCTTATTTCTATACATACTATCTTACTACATTACAATTACTTATTCTTATTCCTATTTTATATCCCATATTTTCATCATATATTTCTATTTATTCTACATTCAATATATATATATATATATAGTTTCCTATTCTTTACTTAATCACATTCTTTTTCCTTCCTATCCTTAAACCATGCACACCAGGCATCCCAGATAATATAGCTTGTCGATTCCTCTTTTATCTTTTAATTTTAGAGTCAGCCTGTCCATTTCTGCACAGTCTAATGTTTTCTTCATGACTGCTCCCTCAGCCTTTTAATTCTGTGATTCTTTGGTTGATGAGATTTAAAAATAAATGTAAATTTGTTTTGACCGTGACTCAAGACCAATCTCCAATTTGGCTTTGCAATGAGAGTGCAGCGCCTTTCATTCACCTCTTTAGGTGGTCCCGAGAAAGTCAAAAGCTGGATTTTTGCATCTTTAAGAAGGAAGAGAACTGGGCTAAAAAACATGGAAAACGATTTTCTGAGCCAGTTGGACAAATAAACTATGTATTAAGTACAGTGGCGGCACCCTTAATATTGGAGCTGCATGGTTTTGCGATGACTTCCGGTAGATAAATGAACGTGTCAAAACCCATAATTGCTCGTTCAGTTTAAAACCGATATCTGTGTTTCGTTTTTTAAGAACTGCAGCCACATTTATCTTCCGTGGGAATTTCTGAGTTTTGCACAGTGAAGAGAAATGTAGTAGGAGAGAGAATTTGGAAGTACAGTACCTGGTTTTGTCGAACTGTATTTTCCTGCCATTCTTCTTTAATTTGTTATTAGGCTTATTTTCCAGCCTTTGGAGAGCATTGGCGTCAGCAATTTTCCTCCCTCAAACATTGCTGTGTTTATCTGAGGAGGGGTCTGTCCAAAATCCCTTCAATAATGGAAATTGCAGCAGAGTTTGTCGATGAGGATGAGCCTGGGTAAATCTCTTTTCCCCTTCTCACCTTGTTCTGACCCAAACCTGGTTCCAAGGAAACAAACACGAAACGGAGGTAACAGCAAAACCTTTTAATGATTCTTTGCAAATTCCGTTCCTTCCTGGTTAAAAGGCTGTTTCGAACTAATTGTCTCTGGTAAGAAGGAGCCTTGCCGAAGTTGTGCAAGGCTGCCAAGAACACCAGGTCAAGTTACTAAGAAATATTTCAAACACAAAGAGTCTCCAGACACAAACTAAGAGAGTCCGAACCTCCACAAGGCTTGAGTGCAAAAACGTCTTTGCTTCCTGCAAAGAGCTCCGGTTTCTCAGCTGGCTTTTATCTCTGAAGGGAGGGGCCATTACCTTGCAGCCTTACTCCCGAGTCGCCCGTGCTGCTGCAGCTGCTCTTTCCTTCAAGCAGCCTTGTGAGCATGCTCACGGGGCACAGGTTCCTCGGGGGCCTCTTCCTCTTCCTCGCTGCCAGCCTCCACAAGCGCCGAAGGCAGCACTCCGCTCCCAGATGGTCCTGGCCCCATCCCTGCATCACACGCAGGACCCTCATCTGAGTCCTCACTCTCCAAGACCGTCAACCATCCGCACCTGCTTCTGGCCAACCACAAGACACCTTCCATCTTCTCTGTCTGGCTTAATCCAGGCACTTAAGAGGTGCCACAGAATAAAAAGACTGCAAGGAATTCTTGGTACTTCCAGACTCCATGGCCTGGCACGTAGGGAGAGGACCTCAGGATGCCTTGGCACTCTGCACGGTCTTCTCTCCTTAGGGGGCAATTTAGTGGAGGTTGCAATGGGTCTGATCTTCCAGGGGCCTTGACTTCTGCCTCGGTCAAACCGCATTTGTTCTTTGTCGGGTGACGCTGAGTCTTAGAAACCTGTGAAGGCCGCAGGCAGAAGAGTTGCAGGAATTGAATATGTCTAGTCTGACAAAGAGGAGGACTCGGGGGTGACATGATAGCTGTCTTCCAGTTCTTGAGGGGCTTGTCATCCCAAAAGCCCCTGAAGGCAGGACAAGAGGTCCTGGATGGAAGCTTAATCAAGGAGAAAAGCCACCTAGAACTAAGGAGAAGTTTCCTGAGAGTCAGAACAATTAACCAGTGGGACAGCTTGCCACCAGAAGTTGCAGGTGCTCCATTACTGGAGGTTCCTAAGAAGAGATTGGACAACCACTGGTCTGAAAAGAGATAGGGTTTTCCTGCCTGAGCAGGGGGTGGGACTAGAAGACCTCCAAGGGTCCCTTCCAGCTCTGTTATTCTGCAACCGAAGGGGAGAAGGGTTGGATCCAGCCCAAAGCCACCTGGTCCAGAGTCCTCCAAAGTCTTGTTCTTCACCCTGAAGAAAAAAATAGAGTAGAAATAAAAATAAAAGTAAGCCAATCTCTTTGAAATCATTGGTTTCGAAAGGATGCACCTGGAAAAAAAACACGTTGCATCCTTTCTTCTGTCTTGCAAACCACAAACTCTTTTCTTTTGTTTGATCAAGATATTCAGATGTTGGGAAAAACCAACTTTTCTTTTATTCCCCCCTTTTTTTTAAATGATTGCTTGTTTGCCCCACTGTTGATCTCTTGGATAGGATAGGATATTTCTTCGCTTTGGATATTTCTTGACCCAAACGATTCATCTCGGTCAGAAGTTCTGTTTATTCCTTTCGAATATATGGCCGGGCAATCTGGAGAAATTTGATTCTCTTGCTTTCCCCTTTCAGCTTCCTTTGTTAAAAAACTAATTCTCAGAAAGTTTCATTTTCTGAAATGTTTCACTTTAAGGCATCCTTGGAGTATTCCTCGCTCGAATAGCCTGGTCAGCATTTTAAATCTGTTTCAAACCACAGTTAGGATTCATTCCAAGGTTATTCAGTGCAGTGCCCAAATGTTTTAGGGCAATTTTCAAAGAGAACTAGAAATATTAACCTGGTTATGAGCGGAATACAGATTAATCCAGGCCGGGCGAAGGTAATTGTTAACTTGATTTAAAGGACCTATTGTCTTGTAGTAGACCTAACAAACAAGAGGACAAATCTCTTATTGTATTTATCAATTGGTGGGGCTGTCCGAATTCCAGTATTTATAATTTCAGAGGGATTTTTCCATAATAGACTTCGGTAGGGAAAAAAATGTAAAATGGTATTGATTTTGGCATGTAATTTATGCAAGTGACTAGATTCACACCGAAGCGATCGATATTGGTTATGAATGGGTGTTTGGGATCATATATATCTATATATATTTTTCCCCCTGATGAAGGATTGTCGGTGGGTAGCGTTCGTGGCATGTTTATTGACGAGAAGGTAGAATTTATTCTGAAAGTTTTACATACCGGGAGAACAATCGTAGCCTGGGAGCTTCTTAATGGCTGCAAATATTTGGGTTTGGCCAGTCTAAAGAAAAGCAGAATTAGGGGGTGACATGATAGCAGTAGTCCAGTATCTGAGGGGCTGCCACAAAACGAAAGGGGTCAATTTATTCTCCAAAGCAGCTGAAGGTTGGACAAGAAGCAACGGATGGAAAATTGCCACCAGAAATCGTGGTGAAATTCTCATGTATCAGACCAGTCTTTTCTCTCTTCTTTTGAGCGTCCCCTCTAGGTCCTTCTCAGGGCCGCATCATTTCCAGAAGGAATGAAGACCAAGATGAGATAGAAGGTTGCTCGTGAAGAGACCATTGGGGGGTTGGGGGTGGTAGTCCTTGACTTATCACCGTTTGTTTAGTGGCCATTTGAAGTCACAGCTCTGAAAAAAGGGACTTAGGACCGCGGTTCAAACTTCCAGCCATTTCGGCATCGTCGTAGTCACATGATCCACACTCAAATGCTTGGCAGCTGGCATGTACTTACGACTGTTTCGGTGTCCCGGGGTCATGAGATCCCCTTTTGCGACCTTCGGACAAGATTGGGGAGCCAGTTTCACTTAACAACCGTGTTCCTAACTGAACGACGGCAGGGATTCACTTAAGAACAGCGGAAAGAAAGGTGATCAAAGTGACAAGACTCACGCAAGAAATGCCTTGCTTAGCCACGGAGGTTTTGGGCTCCCTTGTGGGCTCCTAGTCCCAAAGAGGAAACTGGACTTTCTGGTTTTTCTCTGAAGACATTTCGCTTCTCCTCCAAAGAAGCTTCTTCAGCTCGGATGAGATGGTGGAGGAGAGAAGGATTGATACTCCTTGCAGACGGGGCTGGTCATTTGCATCCTTTTAGAGGGTCATTGAGGCCACTTGGAGGTTTATCTGTGTCCTCAGGATCACCTGAGTGGTGCAAATGGGTGTGGAGCCTTCTTGGAACTGCTGAAAGGAGCTGCGTTGTGGACTCCACACCCATTTGCACCACTCAGGTGACCCTGAGGACACAGAGAAACCTCCAAGTGGCCTCAACGACTCCTTAGAAGGATGCAGACAGCTGGTCATTTGCATCCTTTTAGAGGCTCCTTGAGGCCACTGGGAGGTTTCTCTGAGTACTGCAAATGGCTCCTTCTAGTCTGCAGTTTTTTCCTCTGGAAATCCATTCCTCCTCCCACCCCATTCCAAGGGGCTTCGTCCCAAATCGTATAGCTAAAAAGTCTGTAGAGATTCTCTGTCCTCCAGGTCATGGTTGACCCAAAGGGCCTTTTTTTTTTTTTCAAGAGGCAACTGGACTTTCTGGTTTTTCTTCGAAGATGTTTCACTTCTCATCCCGGAAGCTTCTTCGGTGCCTCCTACTCTTTAGAATAACTCTTGGTGCTCCTTAAGTTTTTAAAAACTCCACTGAAAAAGGCGCAGCTCGGTTGGCTGTCTGGTGTTGGGCGCAGAGAGCCAATTGTAGTCCTCCATCGCTCTTCTCCACAGCTCACCTAAGCATGGGATGGGATGGAACCGGAATTGGAACAGAACACAGAACGGGGCAGAAAGTAGAACAGAATAGAGCAGAGCTGGAAGGGACCTTTGAGGTCTTCTAGTCCAACCCCCTGTCCAGTCTTTCGGTCTAGGGAACTACCTCCCTAGCCACCATAATTAGGCCCAGGGCTGTTTAGAGTCCCAAAACAGCACAGAAGGAAAGACTTTTTAAAGTCAATTTGGGTGATTTTTACAGACATCGGCGTATAATTTTGTGAGCTATTGTGAAGAGATGTTCTACCACTTTCTTCTTTGAGATAGCCTTGGGATTTCCTGGTTGCCTTCCATCCAAGTACAAAGCAGACTAAACTCCCCCTTAGCTTTTCGTGAGATCAACTGAAGTTGATCGGAATAGCAGAATAAGAGAGTTGGGAGGGATCTCAAAGGTCATCTAGTCCAACCCCCTTCTCGAGCAGGAATCCCTATGCCGTTTCAGACAAATGGCTATCCAATCTCTTCTTCAAAACCTCCATTGATGGAGCAGGTGCACCCACAACTTCTGGAGACAAGTTGTCCCCCTGTCTGATTGTTCTCAGTGTCAAGAAGTTTCTCCTTAATTCCTTAATTAATTCCTTAATTCCTAATTGCTCCTCTCCTGGATGAGTTTCCATCCGTTGCTTCTTGTCCTGTCCTTCTGGGGCTTTGGAGAATAATTTGAGCCCCTTTTCTCTGGGGCAGCCCCTCAAATATTGGAAGACTGCTATCACGTGCCTCCCCCTAATTCTTCTTTTCTCTAGACCAGCCAAACCCAGTTCTTGCAACCGTTCTTCGTATATATATTAGCCTCCAATCCTTTCGTTGTCTTTGTGGCTCTTTCCAGAGTCTCAACATCTTTCTTGTAATGTGGGGACCAAAACTGGATGCAGAACTCCAGGTGTGGCCTCACCAAGGCCTTATAAAGCAGTCCTAACACTTCATGTGATCTTGAGATCAATTAACACGGGTTTTAAAGTAACCCCACAGAGAAAGAAAACGGAATGGGGAGTGAACAAGGAAGCATGGATGCTCAGGAACCATTTTTTTTTTAAATGACATTTTTTTTCCCCCATCCAGGCTTAACTTCTGATCAGCTTCCCTGTCCAGAGTGCGAGGCAGCCCTGCAGGCACTAAACCATAATTGAGAAACGATGGAAAATATTTGTAGCTTGGGTGGTAGATGTTGGTGGTGGTTTGTCCTCCAGGTTTGCTGTTTAGCTTCTAAACGTTTCCTCACCCGCCAAGGTGACACCCTCAGGTGAAGTCCTGCCGAGGATGTTACCTGGCCTGGTGATGAAATGTGTAGCAAGCCTCTGCGAACACAAACCACCCACCAACTAACCATGATGCTCATCTACGACACGAAAGTGGGCAAAACGCTACAGGTAGTTCTCAACTACCCCACCCCCCACCACCCCCCAAAAAGGTATTTATGGCCTGGCACCTCCCTAGGGGCCCCCAAGAACTGTCCATGCAGCTGCAATCTGTGCCAGCTCTAACTGATGAAGAGTCTTCAAGGGCCGCCCCGTGTAGAGCATACAGTTTGAAAGAGGATGGCCAATCGCTCTGGCTTTCAGGAATCTCATTCCCCAACCCTGGTGGGTCTTCCCAAATGACTTCCATTGTTTAACGGGAAGGGGCGGCCTCCGTCAACTGGAGCGCACCCAGGGAACTCCAGAAGTGAGTCATTAAAGCGACACGCTCCCGTAAATAAATACTCCGGAAGGTTGACAGATCGGCTTAATCCTGGTCGTTCGAAACACACCCGCGAAAAGTGCCGAATTTGGCAGGATGGAAATTATCCCTAGGCACCCACCGTATTTCTGCACCTTCCCAGTTCCCCTCCAGACCCATTTCGACTTGCCAAAGGCATCCCTGCAACCCTGGGCCCTACGGGATCTTATCTCGTATTTTACTGCCCTCCTGGAAAATAGCTGCAGCTCGTTGCAAGTCTGCTTGCATTTTCCTGAGGTTTCCTTTTTCCTATCATCGCTAATTTTTTACTTCTGTATGGCTCTGGGTTATTTATTTTATTTTATTTATTTTTCCCCCACTCTTCTTCTCCGTCAGTTCTCCGCTTAAGCATTTCGTGGCAAGCGTCTCGCTTGGAGAGAAGCGAGTTAGCAATTTCTCCTTCGCCCGCCTCTAGCCATTTCCAGGAAAGCCCCCCCCCGCCTCATAACTATTCTTTTTGAAATTCATGTCAGCAGTTGCTCCAAAAATTGCAGGCAGGCGGGTCACACGGTGCAGCCCCTTTGCCCTTCTGCGGCCCGAAACGCAGCAACCTCCCTTTTGAAAAAAAAAAAGGGGTGGGGTGGAAGCAGCCAGATCAAATATTCAGACAGCGGGTTTTTATCAAAAGGGGAGGAAATGGGTAACTGGCAACATATGTGCAGGCCCCGGTAGCTCGGCGTGCGAGACTCCAGGAGCGCTTGCTGCAAACTTCAAACAGGAGAACACAACTGTACAGTTGTGTACAGTCATCCCTTCCGGGCTGCAGAGAGAGGCATTCGGCTGTAGGTTTCCTGCTTTGAAATGGCTCTGGTGTGCAAGGCGACGCAATTGGGACCGACCAGATATGGACAGCCGCATACAATACCGTGGTTTGTCTCCCTAAAACCATGGTTTAATTTCTGAGCCAGTCTTACGAGGGTCCAGTCATCATTACAGAATAACAGAGTTGGGAGGGACCTTGTAGGTCATCTAGTCCAACCCCCCACCCAAGCAGGAGGTCCTACACCATTTCTGACAGCTGGGCAGTCCAGTCTCTTTTTGAAAGTCTCAAGTGATGGCGCTCCCACAACTTCCGAGGGCAACTTCTGTTCCATGGGTTGATTGTTCTCCATGTCAGAAAGTTTCTCCTTATTTCCAGGTTGAATCTCTCCTTGATCAGTTGTAGAATCATGTAGAATAGAATAGAAGGACAGAGAAGTTTTCGATTTGATTGATTATTGTACCCCGTGTATCCCTGGACCATCATTCAGTGTTGTACCTGATGATACTTGACAAATGTATCTTTTCTTTTTATGTACACCGAGAGCATTTGCACCGAGACAAATCCCTTGTGTGTCCAACCACACTTGGCCAATCAAGAATTCTATTCTATTCTAAAAAAGAAAAAAATTTTGGAAGGAACCTTGGAGGTCTTCTAGTCCAACCCCGCGGCCTAGGCAGAAAAAACCCTAGCCCACTTCAGACAAATGGTTTATCCAACATCTTTTTTAAAACTCTCAGTGTTGGACAGAAGTAGATGTGTGAGCCCTGTTGCAGAACAACAGAGGATAACAGTTGGAAGGGACCTTAGAGGTCCTCTAGTCCAACCCCCCGCTCGAGCAGGAGAACCTATCCTGTACTGGACAAATGGCTGTCCGCCATCTTCTTGAAGTCTTCCGGTGAGGGAATGCCCACAACTTTTGGAGACAAGCGACACTGATTAATTAGCAGTATAACAGAATTGGAAGGGACCTTGGAGGTCTTCTAGTCCAACCCCCTGCCTAGGCAGGAGGAAACCCTACACCACTTCAGACAAAGGGTTACCCGACCTCTTCTTGAAAACCTCCAGTGTTGGAGCATGCACAACTTCTGGAGGCAAGGAGTTCCACTGGTTAATGGTTCTCATTGTCAGGAAATGTCTAGGTTAGAAGATAGTTCTGAGTTGCTTCTCTCCTGGGTTAGTTTCCATCCGTTGCTGCTTCTCCTGTCTTCAGGGGCTTTGGGGAAGAGCTTGACCCCTTCCTCTTCTTTGGGGCAGCCCCTTAGATCTCTGTTGCCCCCCAACCCACAATCTGGCAGGTCCCTCCCAAGGAATTGTCCGGCGTCCAAGACAGGGTCGATCTCCTTCTCCTCTCTAATTCTGTCAACTCTGCCCTAACCAACCAACCAACCAACCCCGACACACCCCAAGTTCCCCCTGGAATAAATCATGTCAGGTCTTGGCCCATCCAGACAGCATTTGACTGCTTTGCAAACTGGGGGGAAGGTATTTTTTTTTGGGGGGGGGCGAATCTGTTGACAGGAGAACCAATCAATGGGGAAGACAAAATGGGAGGGCAGAAGGATGGGAAGAGGAAAAGGTTGCAAATAAACCACAGAATCCAATCTGGGGGTTCCAGCAACCCTGTAAAATCGATCAGGAGGCTTGTCTGACTCTGTGTCGTTCCTGCCAGGGGTTGGGGAGTGGGCCCAGGGTGTGTGTGTGTGTGTGGCTCTGTGTGTGTGTGTGTGTATTAGGTTGTGAGTTTTTAACTCTGGATTTTTAATGTTGCATGCTGCCCAGTGGCAAGTGAGGCAGCTGTATAAATTTAGTTGATGTTTAATTAAGGAATGAATGAAACATCCTCACTTGGGGGAGGCTTCTGGCAGGGGGGTGGGGATGCAAACATTGGGAAGCAAGGAGTGCATTTGCACTAGATGCCAAAATCACTGATAGCAGAATTACAGAATTAGAAAAGGGGACTTGGAGGTCCTCTAGTCCAACCCAGTGGTGGTATTCAAAAAAATTTTTTACTACCGGTTCTGTGGGCGTGGCTTTGGTGGGCGTGGCAGGGGAAGGATAAACTGCAAAATCCCCTATTCCCTCCCCACCCCACTGACCTGCTTTCCAGCTCCCTTCTCCTGGGCAGGGCAACCAAAGGAGATCCAGCCGATCAGCTGTGGGCATGGCTTGGTGGGCATGGTGTTTTGTGGGCGTGGCTTGGTGGGCGTGGTGTTCTGTGGGTGTGGCTTGGTGGTATTGCATGGCTTGGTGGGCGTGGCAGGAGAAGGATACTGTAAAATCCCCATTCTCTCCCCCTACCCCACTAACCTGCTTTCCAGCTCCCTTCTCCTGGGCAGGACAACCAAAGGAGATCCAGCCGATCAGCTGGGACTCGATGGGAGGCAGAGAAGAGACGGGGTTGGCGGGGCCAGTCAGCGGCGGGATTGGCCGGTTCTCCAAACTACTCAAAATTTCCACTACCGGTTCTCCAGAACCTGTCAGAACCGGCTGAATACCCACCTCTGGTCTAACACTTCGCTTAAGCAGGAAACCCTAGACCACTTCAGACAAATGGTTATCCAATCTCTTCTCAAAAACCTCCAGTGATGAAGCACCCACAACTTCTGGTGGCAGGCTGTTCCACTGATTAATTGTTCTCACAGTCAGGAAATTCCTCCTTAATTCCAGGTTGCTTCTCCCCTTGATGAGTTTTCATCGGTTGCTTCTTGTCCGGCCTTCCTGGTGCTTTGGGAAATAAACGGACCCCGTCTTCTTTGGGGCGGCGCTTTAGTCAACAACAGACTGGGTCTGCAACCCACATCAAGCCACAAGGTTAACATTAATCAAGGTTACAGGTCGTCCTCAGTGCACAACCACGGTTGGCACCAGAATTTCCACTGCTGAGCCAGGAGGTTGTGAAGTGACTGGCACCTCATTTTACGACTCTTTTTTGGGGGGGGGGCATGGTTGAGGGCAGGGGTCTCCAACCTTGTCAACTTTAAGGCTTGTGGACTTCAACTCCCAGAATTCCTCAGCCAACCTTGGCCACTTTAAGACTTGCGGACTTCAACTCCCAGAATTCCTCAGCCAGCTTTGCTGGCTGAGGAATTCTGGGAGTTGAAGTCCGCAAGTCTTAAAGTGGCCAAGGTTGGACACCCCTGTCTTAAAGTAGCCAAGGGTGGAGAGCCCTGGTTTAGGGAATTACCCCAGTTGTTAAGCAAATCCGCTTCCTCCGTTGACTTTGCGTGTGGATATGGGGTGACTCCAGAACACGTGTGGATTTTGCGTGTGGATATGGGGTGAGTCTGGAACTTGGCAACCTTGGTAAACACGTGCCCGTTGCCAAGTGGCTGAATTTCGCGGGCTGCCGGATTTGTATGGATGGCCAAAATCTGGTTCTGCTTCGCTTCACCTTTTCCAACAAGCCACCAAGTCAGAAGAGCATCAGAAAGCAATTTATTAGAGTACTTTGATCAAGTGGTGGTGGTGGGGGGTTTTCTCCTTATGGAAAAGGGGGGAACCCGGAGATATGGCTTACATTTACTTTTATAGTTTACACAGCTTCAAAGAACTTCAAAGCCCAAGTGGGGTTAAAAAGAGTCCTCTGTCCAGTTGCATCCCAAGAATCAAAGCCTCCGAGAAGACGTGAGCAGTGCCTTGTATCCTGAAT
>NC_141991.1:256161968-256244468 GCF_049901715.1 Pseudonaja textilis
GAAGGAAGGAAGGAAGGAAAGGGGAAGGAAGGAAGGAAGGAAGGAAGGAAGGAAGGAAGGAAGGAAGGAAGGAAGGAAGGAAGGAAAAGGGAAGGAAGGAAAGAAGGAAGAAGGAAGGAAGGAAGGAAGGAAGGAAGGAAGGAAGGAAGGAAGGAAAGGTAGAAGGAAGGAAAAGAGGAAGGAAGGAAGGAAGGAAGGAAAAGGAAGGAAAGAAGGAAGGAAGGGGAGAAGGAAGAAAAAGAGGGAAGGGAGGGAGGGAGGGAAGGAAGGAAGAAGGAAGGAAGGAAGGAAGGAAGGAAGGAAAGAAGGAAGGAAGGAAGGAAGGAAGGAAAAGAGAAGGAAGGAAGAAGAGGGAGGGAGGGAGTGGAATGAAGGAAGGAAAAGAAGGAGGGGGGAGGAAGGAAGGAAAAGGGGGAAGGAAGGAAAGAGGGAGGGTGGAGAGGGAAGGGAGGAAGATAGGGAGGGAGGAGAGGGGAGGAAGGATGGAAAGGAAGGAAAAGAGAGGAAGGGAGGGAGGAGAGGGAAGGAAGAAGGGGGGGGGGAGAGGGGGAGAGGAAGGAAAGGAAGGAAGGAAAGAAGGGAGGGGAGGGAGGGAAGAAAGGAAGGAAAAGGGGAAGGAAGGAAAGAGGGAGGGGAGGAAGGGAGGGGAGGGAGGAGGAGGAGGGATGGAGGGGAGGGAAGGAAAGAAGGAAGGGAGGGAGGAGAAGAGAGGAGAGGAAGGAAAGGAAGGAAGGAAGGAAAAGGGGAAGGAAGGAAGAGAGGAAGGAGAGGGAGGAAGGAAGGAAAGGAAGGAAAAGAGGGAAGGGAGGAGAGGGAAGGAAGAAAGAAAGGAAAGAAAGAAAGAAAGAAAGAAAGAAAGAAAGAAAGAAAGAAAGAAAGAAAGAAAGAAAGAAAGAAAGAAAGACAGACGTCCCAGGCACGGCCTCTCAAGATCCTCACCTTGATCAGGCTCCTTCAAAGCCTTTTAGGGGGCCCAAACTCCCTCTCCTTCTCCTCCTCCTCCTCCTCCTCCTTCTCTTTTGGGACCCCTGGCTTTCCACAAACAAAGGCGCAATTAGCCGATTGCGCAACCGGCCTTTTGTTGGCTCCCGCGGTGTTTGTGTTGCAGGAGCCTCCGCCAAAGTCTTCTCCGCAGAGCTTCCCAGCCATGACCGCCCAGGGTCACTGCCCTAACCAGCCACTCAGCCACCCCCCCATGCCCCCTCCCCTCTCCTCCTTGTCAAGTGCAGCCCCACCGGGCGGGTTGTGCGGATTTCTAAGGGCTCCTTTTCGGACTTGAGTTGCTGCGCAGCTTTGCGGCTGCCATCAGGAGCGAGCAGAGAGAGCAAGCCAGCTGGGTTGCCCGGTTGTGAGAAGGCGCTTGGCTGGTGGGCTAGGCTTTCCGGTAAGCAGCATCTGGCACGGATGGCCCCGTCTCCAAGGCCTCTGGGCTACCTGGAGTTCCTTTGGAGTAGGTGGGTGGGTGGGTGGGTGGTGGGATGGCTTTACACTCGTGTGCCTTTGTCCTGTCAGTTTGCCTCCAGAGGTTGTGACTGCTCCAACACTGGAAGTTTTGAAAGAAGAGATCGGGTAACCCTTTGTCTGAAGTGGGTGTAGGGTTTCCTGCCTAAGCAGGGGGTTGGGCTAGAAGACCTCCAAGGTCCCTTCCCTATTCTATTCCGTTATTCCATTCCATTCCATTCCATTCTATTCTATTCTATTCTATTCTATTCTCCTTCCTTCTTTCTCTATTCCATTCTATCCCATTCTATTCTATTCTCCATTCCATTCCATTCTCCATTCTATTCTATTCTATTCTATTCTATTCTATTCTCCTTCCTTCTTTCTCTATTCCATTCTATCCCATTCCTTATTCTATTCCATTCCATTCCATTCCATTCCATTCCATTCCATTCCATTCCATTCCATTCTATTCTATTCTATTCTATTCTATTCTATTCTATTCTATTCTATTCTATTCTATTCTATTCTCCTTCCTTCTTTCTCTATTCCATTCTATCCCATTCCTTATTCTATTCTATTCCATTCCGTTCCATTCCATTCCATTCCATTCCATTCCATTCCATTCCATTCCATTCTATTCTATTCTATTCTATTCTATTCTATTCTATTCTATTCTATTCTCCTTCCTTCTTTCTCTATTCCATTCTATCCCATTCCTTATTCTATTCTATTCTATTCGTTCCATTCCACTCCATTCTATTCTATTCTATTCTATTCTATTCTATTCTATTCTATTCTATTCTATTCTATTCTCCTTCCTTCTTTCTCTATTCCATTCTATCCCATTCCTTATTCTATTCTATTCTATTCCGTTCCATTCCATTCCATTCTATTCTATTCTATTCTATTCTATTCTATTCTATTCTATTCTATTCTATTCTATTCTATTCTATTCTCCTTCCTTCTTTCTCTATTCCATTCTATCCCATTCCTTATTCTATTCCATCCCATTCCGTTCTATTCTAGTTCTCTTTTCACCTTGGATTATTTTGTGCAACATATCTGGCCCGGATACGTTGGCAACTTGCAGATGGGCAGATTTCAACTCCAAAAATTCCCCAACCAGCATGAAATCCACACATCTTAAAGCTTGCAGGCTGAGGGATTCTGGGACTTGAAGTCCACACGTCTTAAAACTTGGTAGCTGGGAAATTCTGGGAGTTGAAGTCCAGATTTTTTTTTAAATTTTGATGGCTGATGATAAGGAGTCGATGAAAGGTCTCCCAAATTTAAAACTGTAAGAGGAATTAGCTGCCAGGGGGAAGTAGCTGCAAGAGGAAACCGCTAGGTGAAAGGTAACAACAAAGCGTTTGACAAACAGAAAAGGCAAAATTAAAATAAATTGAGTAGCAGGAGAACTAAAACTAACTGAACAACAAGGAAGAACCGATCGTTCTAAGAATCCATAAAATATCAAAGAACTCGGAAGCGAGTTTTGTCAGCTGTAATACGGTGCGGAAAAAATTCAATATCGTGCATGGATTTTCTTCTGGATACTGTTTAGCATTTTTATGAAGTGATTAGATGGGGAGGAAGGCTGGTCTCTGTTGTGGCGGGGGGGGAGACCCTGGTTGGCGTCTCCATCCAGTCAGAGGTGAGAGAGGTGATGGCGCATGTGTTCAGAACCTGTCATGACCCACGAATGAACTGGACCAGGGACTATGAATGGTGCCACATTATGTCCTCGATTAGGATATTGTTGTCTGTTGGGTTTGGGTATTTCTGGTCTCCTTTGGCGAACGCTTGGCCTCTCCCAAGGAGACCCAGAACCAAGCAGTAAATTCCTTCACCAAGGAACTACGGAGGGAAAACAGCCTTGCCTCCAACACTGGCAGGGCAAGCTAAGGTATAGAAACAGGGATCAAAGCCCTACACTCGCTAGGAATGGTGATGTTACCTAGCTGGGTAACAAAGCTCAGAGAGCACCAAGGACACCACATTATTCCTCCTCCTCTTCTTCTTCCTCTCCTTCCTCCTCCTCCTCCCTCCATCTCTTCCCTATCCTTCCTTCCTTCTTCCCTCTCCTCCTTCCCTCTCTCTTTTCCTTCCTTCCTTCCTTCCTCTCCTTCCTTCCTTCCCTTTTCCTTCCTTCTCCTTTTCCCTTCCTTCTTCCCCTTCTTTGCTAACTTCCTTCCTTCCTTCCTCTCCTTCCTTCCTTCCCCTTCCTTCCTTCCTTCTTCCTTCCTCTTTTCCTTCCTTCTTTCCTTCCTTCCTTATTCCCTCTCCTCCACTTCCTCTCCTCTTCCTTCCTTCCTTCCTTCCTTCCTTCCCCCTTTTCCTTCCTTCTCCCTTTTCCTTCCTTCTTTCCTAACTTCCTTCCTTCCTTCTTCTCCTTCCTTCCCCCCTTTTCCTTCCTTCTCCCTTTTCCTTCCTTCCTTCCTTCCTTCCTTCCTTCCCCCTTTTCCTTCCTTCTTTCCTAACTTCCTTCCTTCCTTCCTTCCTCTCCTTCCTTCCCCCTTTTCCTTCCTTCTTTCCTAACTTCCTTCCTTCCTTCCTTCCCCCTTTTCCTTCCTTTCTCCTTTTCCTTCCTTCTTTCCTAACTTCCTTCCTTCCTTCCTCTCCTTCCTTCCCCCTTTTCCTTCCTTCTTTCCTTCCTTCCTTCTTTCCTTCCTTCCTTCCTTCCTCTCCTTCCTCCCCCCTTTTCCTTCCTTCCCTTGTTTCCTTCCTTCTTTCCTAACTTCCTTCCTTCCTTCCTTCCTTCCTCTCCTTCCTTCCCCCTTTTCCTTCCTTCTCCCTTTTCCTTCCTTCTTTCCTAACTTCCTTCCTTCCTTCCTCTCCTTCCTTCCCCCTTTTCCTTCCTTCTTTCCTTCCTTCCTTCTTTCCTTCCTTCCTTCCTTCCTTCCTTCCTTCCTCTCCTTCCTCCCCCTTTTCCTTCCTTCCCCATTTCCTTCCTTCTTTCCTAACTTCCTTCCTTCCCTCTTTCCTTCCTTCCTTCCTTCCTTCCTTCCTTCCTTCCTTCCTTCCTTCCTTCCTTCCTTCCTTCCTTCCCCCGCTTTCCTGCAGAGCTCCTTCTTCCCGAGCTTCGTCTTCTGGCTAACCTGCCCCCAGCCCTTCTTCGCTCTTCACTGCAGCCCCTCCCCAATCTGAGATGGAAGGTGAGAACTTTTAATGAGCTTTCGGGGCCTCCCCAGGGGTAGCTGACAAGTCACCCTAACCCTCCTCCCACCTCTACTCCACAAATCAGTCCTGGTGATGTTATCTGGCTGGGTCATGAAACGTCTGCAAGGAAACCACCGAGCTCAGAGAGCACCCAGGACCCCGCAATTCCACCTTGAGCTATGAAGATTCCCTTTCATGGGTATCGTTTTGACCTTCTTCCTTGCAGCCGCGGGCAGATCTGCTGCCCTCCAATTTACCAGGATCCGTGGAAAAGTCTGGTCATTTCCACATCGTGGGAGGGAGGTCAGAAATAAATGGAAAAAAGGAAACTGTGCCATCAATTAAGGGGTGAAAACCAGGTGTAAATCCGTCCAGCGCTGTCATTTTTCTCCTCCGCCTTGAATTTAGGAAGAAAACAATATATTTCTTTAGATTAAAATTGATTTTGTTCCTTTTGATCTATTGAATGATTTGTTAAATGAGGATTTTGTTGTGTTAACTGGTTTTTTTTAAAAAAAAGAATTTAATGAGACAAGTCGATAACAGAAGCGGATGAAACAGGTTTCTAGGCATAACAGATGCCAAAAAGAGGATCATCACCGGTGGAGAACACTGAAACTCCTGAGATCTTAACTTCTTTGCATCGCTGCAAATCCTTACTTCTTCTCCCTCCGTCGCTGCCAGTCATTTTTGGCTCTGTGCAGGATCTGCCAAAGGGAAGCAATCCATTCCTGATCTCCAGTTTTGCAAGTGGCCAGATCTCACGGGGATCTGGCCCTCGCTGCTGGCAAAGCCAGTGGAAAAATTGCTTGGGTGGATTTGGGAGGAAGCAAACGGGCAGTTGGGGGGGTCCTTGGTGCTGTCTGAGCTTGGTGGGTTTTCTTGCAGACATTTTATGACCTAACTAGGTAACATTATCAGTGCTAGAGGGGAGGGAGTTTGTGTGTGTGTGAGAGAGAGAGAGAGGCGGGGAGGAGGAGGAGAGGAGGAGGAGGAGGAGGAGGAGGAGGAGGAGGAGGAGGAGGAGGAGGAGGAGGAGGACTCTGGGGTCCTTGGTGCTCCCTGAGCTTAGCTGTTTTCTTGAAGACTTTTCATGACCCAACTAGCTAACGTCATCAGTGCTGGAAAGGAATGGTGTTTGCTCTCTGTCTGCACACAAGTTTTGGTGGGAACATTCTTGAGGGTTCCATGATTAGCCTGTTGTTTACGACTTGGTGTTAATCCGGGCGTAACCGGGTTTTGATTGCGGGGGAAGAGACACTTTTCTCCTTTAACCTTCGGTTGCCTCTTTTCAATGGTATGTAGATGTTGTTTATCCTCATTATATGATTGAGATTATATATATATATATATATATTACACACTCCATTATTCATTCTCTCTCCCTCTCTCTCTCCCTCTTTCCTGCTTATTCATACATCCATCCCTATATCAGTTGATTCATCCAGCCCTGTCTGTCCATGCATCTGCCCATCCATCCATCCATCCATCCATTTCTACATCTATCTATCTATCTATCTATCTATCTATCTATCTATCTATCTATCTCTATCTTATCTATCTATCTATCTTATCTTATCTATCCTATCTATCCTATCTATCTATCTATCTATCTATCTATCTATCT
The DNA here is from genome assembly GCF_049901715.1 of Pseudonaja textilis. NCBI lineage: Eukaryota > Metazoa > Chordata > Lepidosauria > Squamata > Elapidae > Pseudonaja > Pseudonaja textilis. The sequence continues at coordinate 256,168,198 of NC_141991.1, forward strand.
ATCTATCTATCTATCTATCTATCATCTATCTATCTTATCTATCTATCTATCTTATCTATCTATCTATCTATCTATCTATCTATCTATCTATCTATCTATCATCTATCTATCTATCTATCTATCATCTACCTATCTATCTATCTGTCTATCTAAATATTCATCTATCTATCTATCTACCTATAATCTATCTATATATCTATCTATCTACCTATCTATTTATCCCTTGCTATCTTTCTATCTATCTATCTATCTATCTATCTATCTATCTATCTATCTATCTATCTATCTATCTATCTATCTATCCATTCATCCATATTTTATCTATCTCTGTGTCTGTCTTCCGTCTGTCTGTCTGCCTGTCTAACTATCTATCTATCTGATCTATCATTATCTATCTATCTATCTATCTATCTATCTATCTATCTACCTACCTTTCTACCTACCTACCTAGATCTATCTATCTATCTATCTATCTATCTATCTATCTATCTATCTAACTATCTATCATCTATCATCTATCTGATCTATCATTATCTATCTATTATCTATCTAGCTATCTATCCATCCATCCATCCATCCATCTATATAAAATCCAGTGTTGAAAAACAGAATTTCCTATTTTCTATATTGAAGGAACATGGGCTGATTAGCATGCGTGTGCACACATCGAGAAAAATCATCCAAGCGCGAGAGTCAGGCAGTTGCCAGGCCAGTGGGTACCTCCGCATCCTATGCCTGGCTACAAAATGCCCAGCCAATCCTTTCTTGGCAGAGCCAGGTAGGACAATGGGAGGCACACAAGAAGGCCGACTTTTCTCTTTTTTTCACTACCCAGAAGTAATTTACAGAATTCTCTGTCCTTGCGTGTGTTGGCTGCAGCCTCCATTATTTTTAGCCAGACCAGCAGGATGCCTGCTTTGCTTGTTGCATCTTCCCTGTCCATGGAATAATCTCCCAGACAATCTACCAAAAACCGTTGGGTCTTCCTCCTTTGACCCAACAGACCCGGCTCGTCCAATTTGTTCTTTTTATATCTGCTTTGTCTTCTCCATTTTCTAGAGAGCCAAGACATTTGGTTGACTTCAGGTTTTTTTTAAAGCCCCGGTTAGTTCTCAGATCCTTCCTGGAGAACAATTGTCGGTTGGAATAATTAACCAGTGCAACAGCTTCGTTCCCGAAGTTGTGGCTGCCTCCATCACAGGAGGATTTTAAGAAAAGATTGGAAAGCCATTTGTCTGGGGGTGGTATATGGTCTGCTGCTTGAGCAGGGGGTTGGACTAGAAGACCTCCAAGGTCCCTTCCAACTCTGGTATTCTGTTACTTAATCAGTGGAACAGCTGGCCTTCAGAAGTTGTGGCTACTCCATCACTGGTGGCACCTAAGAAAAGACTGGGCAGCCCCTTGTCTTGAGCAGGGGGCTGGACTAGAAGACCTCCAAGCCCCCTCCCAACGCTGTTATTCTGAATTGTGGTGCATATTCAGTCAGGCTGAATCCTTGACCTCCAGGGTTGGGAAATGTCAGGGGTGGTATTCTACCGCTTTGGACCGGTTCTATAGATCCGGTTGTTGCGATTCTGTGCAGTTTGGAGAACTGGCAAATCGTGTCCCTGTCTGGCCCCGCCCTTCTCTGCCTGCCCCATCAGTCCTTATCATGCATGCCCAACTTCGCTGACTGCCTTCTCCCCCTCTCAGTCACTCCTGAAGGAGTTTCTTCCTTTTTCCCCCCTCCCAACGATCAGCTGTTCCAACGATCAGCTGTGCTGGGATCCCCCTCCCTGTCTTCCCTGAGGCCCAGGAGGCAAAAAGGGGCAGGTGGGCAGGGGGTGCTGCAAAGAGGAGGAGGAGGAGGAGGAGGAGGAGGGAGGAGGAGGAGGAGGAGGAGGAGGAGGAGGAGGAGGAGGAGGAAGAAGAAGAAGAAGAAGAAGAAGAAGAAGAAGAAGAAGAAGAAGAAGAGGTGAAGGGAGGAGGGAGGAGGAGGAAGAGGAGGAAGAAGAAGAAGAAGAAGAAGAAGAAGAAGAAGAAGAAGAAGAAGAGGAGGAGGAGGAGGAGGAGGAGGAGGAGGAGGAGGAGGAGGAGGAGGAGGAAGAAGAAGAAGAAGAAGAAGAGGAGGAGGAGGAGGAGGAGGAGGAGGAGGAAGAAGAAGAAGAAGAAGAAGAAGAAGAAGAAGAAGAAGAAGAAGAAGAAGAAGAAGCCACACCCACCCAGTTACATGGCCACACCCACTTAGCCATGCCCACAGAACCAGTAGTAAAACTATTTGCGTCCCACCCCTGAGAAGGATCACTCTGAGAACTGGGTCTCCAACCTTGGGAACTTGAAGACTTGTGGACTTCAACCCCTGCTGGCTGAGGAATTCTGGGAGTTGAAGTCCACAAGTATTTGCCCCCATGTATTTGTACCCATTCCCTATATTCTTACTCATGTTTATACTTACACCTATGATCTTGTAAGCGATTGACAGTCAAATAAATATAAAGGAAGGAAGGAAGTCTTCAAATGGCCAAGGTTGGAGACCTCTGCTCCGAGAGGCAGGGAAGGGTCTCCTTTGCAGATGTGAGAAAGGCAGATGTGTTCGGGTGGCTATCTGAGATGAGGTAAGCGCTCCGGCTGTCAGAGGGGGCCGAAGGGAGCTTGTACCCCGTCCAGATAGTCCTAGCTGCGGCCTCTGTCCACGAGGAACTGGCGCTCCTAGTCGTGCAACATTTCCAGATGCGGCGGAGAAACAGAGCAACCGTCATAAGTCTTTGGAGGCCGTTTGTTCCCAGAAAGTTCCCAGAACAGTTTTGCAGATGCTTCAAAGTTGGAAGGCATTCCGAGGAATATTATCTCTGGAGTTTCCTCCTCGGTTTTTGCAGAGGCAAGAGGGGAAAAGGCCCGAGGAAAATCTGCCCGTCTTTTTTTTCCCCCAGCAAAAGCTGAATCGGGACGGAGGAGGCCCTGCTCAGGGCACAATCGTGGAAGGGCTTCTTCTGCAGAGCCCCTAGCCGCTCCGGCCAAGGTGGGGTTCGTGAAATCCAGTATATGTGCAGCCTTGATTTTTCCACGAAGATCGAAAGTAGATCTTCTTAATCCCCCTTAAAATGCCTTCTGGAGCTGCCGGTTCACCTCGGGGCACCCTAAGCTTCCGAAAGATATTCCTTCAGGCATTCAATCTCTCTCCCTTCCTCCCTCTCTTTCTTTCTCTCTGACTCTGTCTCTCTCTTTCTCTCCCTCCTTCTCTCCCTCTCTCTTTCTTTCTCTCTCTCTTTCTCTCTGTCTCTCTCTTTCTCTTCCTCTCTGTCTCTCTCACTCCCTTTCTCTCTGAATCTTTCACTCTGTCTCTCCCTCTCTTTCTCTCTTCCTCTCTTTTTCTCTTTCTCTCTGTCTCTCTCTCTCTCTCTGTCTGTGTGTGTGTGTATGTGTCTGTCTGTCTATCTCTCCCTCCCTCCCTCTCTCTTTCTTTCTCTCTCCCTCCCTCCCTTCCTCTCTCTCTCTTTCTCTCTGACTCTGTCTCTCTCTTTCTCTCCCTCTCTCTTTCTTTCTCTTCCTCTCCGTCTCTCTCCCTCCCTTTCTCTCTCTCTTTCTCTCTGTCTCTTTCGCTCTGTCTCTCCCTCTCTTTCTCTCTCTCTCTCTCTCTCTCTCTCTCTCTCTCTCTTTGTCTCTGTGTGTGTGTGTGTGTGTGTCTATCTCTCTCTCCTTCCTCTTTTTTTTCTCTCTCTCTCCCTCCCTCCCTCTCTCTTTCTCTCTGTCTCTCTGTCTGAGTGTGTCTGTCTGTCTGTCTCTCTCCCTCCCTCTTTCTTTCTCTTTCTCTCTTTCTCTGTCTCTCTCTCTCCCTCACCCCCCTTTCTCTCGTATCCAACATCGCGTAATTTTGGTTTCTCACAAGAGGTTGCATGTGGCAAGAATCCTAAGCAACCTGTTCAGTGGGAAGGATTGGAAAAGCCAGGTCTGATCCAGAAAACGCACACCTGGCCAGCCAGGCCCCAACCTCAGCCCTACTGGAACGGCCCTCGGGTTAATAGCAGAAAGGTTGATTGGTGCAGATTCCAGAAGACCCGGGACAGGTTCTTTCTTCAGCAATCTTCCAGTATTTGAGGGGCCGACCCAAAGAAGAGGAAGGGGCCAATCCATTCTCCAAAGCCACTCAAGGCAGGAGAAGCAGCAAAGGGAGGGGACCTCATCCTGGAAAGAAGCGACCTGGAACTAAGAAGAAACGTCCGGACCGCCGGGACAATGAAATTAACCAGGGGAAGGAAACGGTGGCTGCTCCATCCATATAAATGGAGCACAGGGACACGCTCGCCTGCACCTTGTACAAGTGAGAAACAGGTGTGTGCTCACGCTCGCCTACTCTTTCCACAGCCCAGTTGCAAAACCCTCATGGCCCACTAGTGCACCATGGCTCACCGGGCAGTAAAGCACTATGGAGCGGTATATATGTTGTGGCCTGCGAGAGGCCAGCAAAGCTGGCAGCAGATTCAAACAGTGAGAAGACTGGGGAGGAACATGGGCCAGTCCCGGAGTCTGGGGAAGGCTTGGACGAGGGCTCTGCGTCAGGGGTAGATTCAACCGGTGTTACTACGAGTTCAGTACTTACGTTTTGCGTGTGCATGTAATACAATGAAAGCTGTGCCTCCCGGACAGCTGATAAGCGCTGCGCACAGGTGGGCAGCATTTGAAAAAAAGCCTTTTTTACTTGTTTTTCAGCCTCAGCTGTGCCATGCAAAGTAGCTGAGGTTGAAAAAGCAGGAAATAAAGAGCTGGTAAAAGCCCGAGAGGGCAGGTGGGCCAAACAGCGTGAGACACAGAACCGGTTCTGTGTCTGCTGCTCTTCAGAGCTACCGGTTCTACAGAGCTGGGCGGAACCAGTAGCATCCCACCCCTGCTCTGTGTCAGAGGCAGAAATGGGGCCGGGGTTGTCTGACAGTTATCAGCTGCCTTCAGAGTCAGAGATCAGTGGGGCAGAAGAACAGCTGGAGCCTGTTCCCAATGTGTGCATGCACAGAGCTGCCAGATGAAGGGAACAGCTAAGGAACACGAGGCAGAGATGGGACCAGGGCCGTCCGACAGTTATCAGCTGCCTTCAGAGTCGGAGATCAGTGGGGAAGAAGAACAGCTGGAGCCTGTTCCCAATGTGTGCATGCACAGAGCTGCCAGATGAAGGGAATAGCTAAGGAACAAGGGTGGACTCGGGAGTAAAGGCTCAGGTGGACGGTGAATGGCCCCTCCCATAGGGAATAAAAGAGGAGCGAAAGGGGAGTGGGGTTTGGCAGGAGACAATTAGTTCATTTGGGTTAAGATCTGTTCCTGCATTTTTTCCGAGTATTGTCTGCTACCATGTGGCGTCTGAAAGGTGTTAGCCTGGCAACTCTTCCAGCCTGATAAAGGTCTGTAATTGTGAAATGTTTTTAAAGACTGTTGGCCAGGACTTCACTTGAACCTAAATAAAAGGGGTTTATCAGGACGAGGAGTCCGCTTCGTGCTGTTGGAGAAGCCAAGGTCGGAACGATATAACTCTTAAGTGCAATTGTTCTGTTTATTGCTGTTCTCAACGTCTCCAGAGCGCGGGGCCTTCTCACAGTGGATCTCAAGTACGGTAGGATAGTTTGAGAGAGGAGGGGCGGGGGTCAACCTATTCTCCAAAGCACCTGAGGGCAGGACAAGAAATAACAGGTGGATGTTCATTAAAGAGGCACCCAACCTTCCTAGGAGAAATTTCATGACAGCGAGGGCAAGTCAATAGTGGAATGGCTTGCGTAGGGAAGTCATGGCTGCTCCATCTCCGGAGGTTTTAAGAAGAGACTGGACAGTCATTTTTCCAAAATTGTTGTTGTGGCCTGTCAGTCACCAACCTTCCAGCAGCCGGATCAGAGGAGGAGGAGGAGGAGGAGGAGAAGGAGGAGGAGGAGGAGGAGGAGGAGGAGGAGGAGGAAGCATGGGAGTCAGGGTCAGCATCGGGGCAACTTGGGAGCTCCGAGGGGGAAGTGGGGAGGGAGCTGGCAGAGAGAGAGAGAGAGAGAGAGAGAGTCAGAGGTGGAGCCTGGGCTGTCCATCATCCTCAGATGGAGAGTCAACAGCCCCCAGATCTGGAGGTGGCTGATGAGGAAGAGGAGGAACAGCTGGATCCAGTGCCTGATGCATGGATGCACAGAAGGCAGAGGAAAGGAGAGCAGTGGAAATCTATGAGCCGGTCCTTGGGACGGAAGAGCCACTGCTGCTAGCGAAGCCCACCTGAGCTCTGGGAATAAAAGGCACGGGGTGGAGATGAATAGATGTGGCAGACTACTATTCCTCTTCTGGACGGACGGACGGACGGACGGGTTCAGCTGCACTGAGAGAGAAACTCTATTAGGTGCCCCTAATAAAGGAATTATTGATTTAAATACAGACATTTTGTCATGTTTGCGAAGCTGGGTCAGAACCATTGTAGAGGGTCTCTTGCTTGAGCGGGGGGGTGGACTAGAAGATCTTAAAGGTCCCTTCCAGCCCTGTTGTTTTATGTTCTACCTCCGCCCGTCTCCTTGGCACTTCCCAGGAAAACACACAGCCTCAAATTGGGTGAAATTTCTGGTTGTGTTTCCAATTAGACGCGATCTCTGCTCCATTAACATACATAAAAGCTGTGGAAGCACTTTTCCCCAAAATAAATTTGCCATAAAATCCCTCGGCTAAGAAACCCTGTCATGTATTTTGTCTTCTTCCAACAAACCTTTGCCTCCAATCCTCACGCAAAATGCTTCTTCTTCGGTGGGCTCACCAAGACCTTCAACGTTTACTTTGGTCTTGCAGGATTTTCATCTCGCCCAGATTTCTTAATGATATTCAGGGACATAGAGTCAATCCCCAGGTGTCAGCAAAATAGATGTCCATCACTCGTAATGAAAAATAAAACAAAAGGAGTAAAATTCAAATTTAAATAGTCCGAAACTCCCACCAGTGAGACAAGCTAACGTTCGGAGAAGACGCTTCAAACTCTTGGTGAAAAAAACAACAGTTGTCATCACCTGTCTAATTGTGTGGAAGCATCTGGATCTGTCGGAGAGGCGGGGAGGACAAATCCACCATAAGATAGTGTCAAATCCTGTCTCTGGGCTCCTACTTCTCCACCTCAGGTGGGGTCTCCGAGCATGAGAGAGAGATCCAAAACATGCAGGGCTTCATAGGTTAAGACCGGGACTTTGGAAGGCCAAGACTTTGGACTTGGAAACTTCATTGCTGCCATTGCATCACACACACACCCCAAAACCAGATGTTGCACTCCTGAAGCCGATCCCATGGAATCATAGAACGATAGATGCCTAGGGCTAGAAAGTACCTGGGAGGTCTTCTAATCCAACCCCTCCCCCCAGGGCGGGAGTCCTCACTCCATCCTGGACAAACGGGTGTCCAATCTCTTCTGGAGAACCACCAGTGATGGAGCAACCACAACTCCAGGAGGCAGTCTCTTCCATGGATTGGTTGGTATGTCCGTCCGTCCGTCCGTCCGTCCACCCATCTTCTCTCTTGTCTGCCTGTCTGTCTATCATGCGCAATTTATTTCTATGTCTCCCAATATGTTGAGATTGGAAGGGACCTCAGAGGTCTTCTAGTCCAACCCTCTGCTCAAGCAGAAGACCCTATACCATTTCAGACAAACGGTTATCCAATCTCTTCTTGAGAACCACCAATGATGGAGCAACCAGAACTCCAGGAGGGAAGCTGTTCCGTTGATTAATCTGTATGTCTGTCCATCCATCCATTCACCCTTCCTTCTTTCCTTCCTTCCTTCCTTCCTTCCTTCCTTCCTTCCTTCCTTCCTTCCTTCCTTCCTTCCTTCCATCCATCCATCCATCTCTTGTCTGTCTATCTATCGTATGCATCTTATTTATCTGTCTCATTGAACCATGGGGTTGGAAGGGATTAATCCACCGATTAATCATTCTCCCTGTCAGGAATGTCCTCCTTATCTCCTTTGGACCCTCTTCTACCCCTTGCTTCTGGCTCTGCCCTCAGGTGCTTTGGAGAATAAACCAAGGTCTTCTTCTCCCCTACAAAAGCCCCTCCAAGTATTGGGAAGACCAGCTGCCTGCAAGCAGCAGCTCCGTTCTGGACCAGCCAACATTCCTGCAGGGCTGTTTTGATGGATGGGCCTCTCCATGCTGCTTCCAGGAAAACCTCCCAGGGATTTAACTACATTTTTATAATGTCACACTAAGCTCAACGAGCAGACATCTGTGCATGGCAGGCGTTTTCGTTGGCCACATTAAAAAAAGAGAGTTTTATGGGAACGGCGGTTGTTTGGCTGGCTGGATCAGAGCGGCTGGGCCAAAGCCTCTTCAGGGTGGACACAAGGGCCTCATCCCCCATCTTTGGGATCGTTCGCCGCGCTCTTTCGCTCTCCAGCTTGGGTTGGCAATAAAGCATCGCGCAACCTCACAAATGGTAGTCTGCCGAGGCCACGTGGGCGCTTTCGGTGGCTTTTTCCTTCTTCTTCCCAGGCCCTGGAGTGTCTGGATGGCTGGTTACACCCGAGATGGGTCACGTACTTGGAGCGGAAACTCATTGTGTGCCTGTGATGCGTTTTGCCTTTCGGCTAATTCCAGGCAGTAGCTCCGTGGTGCTAAAAGCTTCGCTAGTTTAGCAGGCATCCAAGGTTTAGCACAAAGAGTTGGCAGACTTGTTGAAGATTTACTGATGGATACCTCCTGGCGGTTTCTGAGCTCTTCTGGAGTTTGAATTCCCCTTTTTTCCAGTCCCCTTCTACTTTAGAGCGACGTCTTCTCGGCCCTTCCAAGGAGGCCAGGTCAGGAAACGGGCACAGCAGCCCCTTGGAAAGACTACCCTGCTTTTCTCTGGGCCTCCTCTGATACGACAGAGGATCAAAGTAGGCGTCGCTTGAGCTTCTGGCGTATTTGTTGGTGGAGGATTCTCAAGTCCTCCAAGTAGAATGGTCCGGAAGTGGAGTCATGGCAACTGGATTTGTCTTTTGGATTTGCCACTTCTCCGTTGCTTCTCCAAGAAGCTTCTTTGGCCTGGGGGACCTTCTGGGCTTGTGGTTTCAGCTCCCTCCAACCACCCTCCGTTCCTTCGTCAAGGTTAGCTCCGTGTTTCTCTAGATGTCCAGACTTTTGGAAAAAGGACGCCGACAAAGAGGCTGGAGGGTATGAAAGGCCGAAAAGGGTCAGAGAGGCGGATAGTGGCAGCAGCACAGAACTAAGTCAGATCCCGAGGAGGAAGCCTCTAGCAACCAGGGGGAACTTATGCACACCTCTTAGCGGGGTATCCGAGTTGGAAGGGACCTCGGAGGACTTCTAGTCCAACCCCCTACACAAGAAGGAGACCCTAGACCAGGGGTCCCCAAACTTGGCAACTTGAAGACTTGTGGATTTCAACTCCCAGAATTCTCCAGCCGGCATAACTGGTTGGCTGAGGAATTCTAGGAGTTGAAGTCCACAGGTCTTCAAGTTGCCAAGTTTGGAGAGCCCTTCTATAAAGCATTAGTAAGACCACAGTGAGAATCCAGTTTGGGTCACCACAGACTCTAGAAAGAGTGCAGAGAAGTGCAACCAGGATGATAAGGGGACTGGAGGATAAAATATACCAAGAATGGTTGCAAGAACTGGGCCTGGCTAGTCTAGGGAAGAGAAGGACCAGGGGAGACAGGAGAGCATCTTCCAATATTTGAGGGGATGCCCCAGAGAGGAAGGGAGTCAAGCTATTCTCCAAAGCACCCAAAGGCCAGACAAGGAAGAATGGATGGAAACTGAACAAGGAGAGATTCAACCTGGAGATAAGGAGGAATTTCCTGACAGTGAGGACAATCCACCCGTGGAACAGAAATTGCCTTCAGAAGTTGTGGGAGCTTCATCCCAGGAGGCTTTCAAGAAGAGACTGGACTGCCATCTGTCAGAGATGGTGTAGGTTCTCCTCTTGGGCGGGGGGGTTGGCCTAGATGACCTACAAGGTCCCTTCCAACTCTGTTAATCTGAAATCTGGACCCTCCTCAGAGACCTCCTTCTGCCTCTTGAATGACTCTGGAAAGGCCATCCTATCTGCCCCTGGTTTGAAGGCTTTCCCATAGGGATGCTTTGGAATGAGAGGGCAGGAGGGCTGTGATTAAACCACGGGGCTTCGTATGGTGGTTTACCAACTGAAGGTGGGGGCTGAAACTGTTCTCAGGTGCTCTTGTTCCTCCGGTAATATTCTCCAACAGCGCAACTTGTGCATGGATGCGTGCATAAACATCTCATTAACCAAAGGAATTGCAGCACCGAGGGCTGCCTGCCTGCCGATATTTCCATCAAGAGAGGGGATTTTTGGATTAATAAATTGTCGAGTTCCCCTTTCCAAACTTCTAACGGCAGCCTGCAAACTAAGGCAGATTTGTATCAGTATTAGATATTTCCCTCGCAGTTGGTTTTAATGTGCAAACAGCTGGCCTGATTACAGCTTTTTATAGATTAATTGCTTTATTTCTAAAGCAGCTGCTTATTTGGGAGGTTTGTCCAGATTAGCAAGGCTGAGATTTCAGCTGGGAAGCAGGGAGGGAAAAGGATCTTGAGATGATGGCTGGTTTGCTTTTCAGCCTTCCCTTCCTCCCAAACCTAGAAGGGACCCTGTGTCCACCCCACATCCCCCCCCAATCCGCTGGATTATTCAGGGGGCTTCTCGTCTGAGGGAGAGGGCTTGGACCAGGAGGAAGGAGAAGCCGTCTTGAATCAGGGTTAGAGGGAGCATCCGCCCCTCACTGGAGCCAACCAGTAAGGGGGCATTTCCTGGTTTGGGCCTGGCAACTGACATTTGTGGTTTGTTTTTAAAAAAACCAGGATTTACAAACAAACAAACAAAACAAAACATCATTTTTTTAAAACCTCTTCCATTGTAGATCTTTACAAAAACCAGTTTTATTGATTTTACAAACAAACAAACAAAACAAGCTTGTTTATAAACATCATTAAACATTAAAAACATAAATTCGTGGTTTGTTGTGGCCTCTGACCTCTTTCCTGGAACCCATCCTGGAAAGTCTACTTTTCCATTTAAAGTCCTCTCACCAGTGGTGGGCTGCAACCAGTTTAACAACCGGTTCTGCCACAAACAAACAAGAAGGGAGCGGGTGTCAATCTATTTTCCAAAGCTTCTTAAAGGCAGGACAAAGAAGCAACGGGTGGAAACTAACCAAGGAGAGAAGCAACCTAGAACTAAAGGAGGAATTTCCTGACAGTGAGAAGAATTCACCAGTGGAACAACTGTCAGCTTTCGAGTCCTTATTCACTGCTGCCACTTGTCTCCAGAAGTTGTAAATGCTCCAACGCTGGACGTTTTAAAGAACAGATTGGACAACCACTTGTCTGAAATGATATAGACCAGAGTTTCCTGCCTGAGCAGGGGGTTGGACTAGAAGACCTCCAAGGTCCCTTCCAATTCTATTATTCCTGACGGTGATGACAATTTTAACCAGTGGGACAGCTTCTGTCCAGATGTTGCGGGTGTGGAGATTTTAAGGAGAGGCTGGACAACCACTTGTCTGAAATGGTCTAGGGCAGAGATCTCCGGACATGGCAACTTTAAGACTCGTGGACTTCAACTCCCAAAGCTGGCTGGAGAATTCTGGGAGTTGGAGTCCACAAGGCTTAAAGTTGCCAAGTTCGGAGATCTCTGCTCTACAGCTTATTTTCTAGGCCTGCCCGGTAAGTGGAACAGCTGAGGCGCGTTGAAATCCACTGCAAATCAGCTGTGCTAAAAAAAGATGGAAATATAGGACAGGATGGGGCGGATCGGCTGGGCCAGCCGATCGTCAGAAATACTGGCTCGCTAGAACCCTTCCGAACCACCAGCAGCCCACCATTGCCTCTCACCAACCGTGTCTAACTGGAGGCTGACATGCGTGACGGACAAGTGAGGGAACCGGGGAAGTCGAGCCTGATGAAGAGAAGAATTGGGCAGGGGTGCGGTGAGACACGTTAGCCCTCTTCCCATATTTGAAGGACCATCACTGGGAAGAGGGTCAATTTATTCTCCATAGCTCCTGGGTGGAGAACGAGAAGCTATGGTGGGAGACCCAACCTAGAATTAACAGGAGACATTTCCTGTCTCTTGAGAACAATTAATCCCTGGAACGATTGGCCTCCAGGAGCTGTAAGGGCTCCATCGTTGGAGGTTTTCAAGAAAAGTTCAAACAACCATTTGTCCAGGATGGTATAAAAACTCCCGCCTTGGGCCGGGAGGGGGGTTGGACTAGAAGACCTCCAAGGTCCCCTCCAGCCCTAGGTCCCAAAAGTGCTTTTTTTTTTTATTAAGAGGCAACTGGACTTTCTGGTTTTTCTTCGAAGATGTTTCTCTTCTCATCCAAGAAGCTTCACCCGTTCTGAAAGAAGGGCCGTTCTTTATTCAGAGCTGAAGAAGGTTCTTGGATGAGAAGCGAAACATCTTCAAAAAAAACCAGAAAATCTAGTTGCCTCTTTAAAAAAAGCGCCTTTGGGACAACCGGGACCTGGAGGACGCAGAATCTCCGTATACCTCCAGTTCTAGGATTCTGGTATTCCCACCCTCGCTACTTCTCCTCCTTTTCAACCACTCCTTCTTTTGAGCCTTTCACCACTCATCCTCTTCCTTTCCGTCCAAAGCGCTTCCCTTCCCAGACACGGAAAGGAAAGAGAACCTCCACGATGGGTGGATTCCCGAAATCCAGCAACTAAAACCAAAGTAGGATTCAACTTTCGGGAGGGGAAGAGAAATAAGTGGCGGCGAGACACGTTGCTTTGTTGTTCCTCGCTCTTAATACGCCCAGCGTGCATTAATGTCCTTCCTGCTTTTAAGGCGGATTGTCGTCGCCTTTCTAGGAGACGAGGGATAATGAGGGAGCCTTGTGGAGTCTGCAGCAATCCAGAGGGGCTTAATGGGTTGGAGTTACTGATTTAGAAATGAGAATGGTTTGTCTGCACAAACGGCCACAGAGTCTGAGGAGTGTGCGGTGGAGGAGGCAGGGCCTGGGATGCTGGTCAGTGGGGAGGAGAAGGTGATTTGAGGAAAGGGGAGGACCTGCTGGGATCCTGGGGCCTTTGGGGTTCTGTGCTTTGCTTTGCTCGGATGTTCTCCACCCTCCAAGATAGGCCGAAAGGACAATTCCAATCCCCGCCCCGCATTCTGCAGAAGGGGGCTCGCCTGGACCCGCTTGACCAGGGATGTCAAACTCAAGGCCCTTGAGCCAGATCCAGCCCATGGGGTGCTTCAATCTGGCTTGTGGGAGCACCCTGGAAACAGCGATGGACCAGCTCGTGGTGCCTCTGCCAGTGCCAAGGGAGCTCAAGAGGGCCACCTATGCCCCCCCCGCTCCGTTTTCTCTGCCAGAGGGCTGCAAGATGCGGCTGTGGCTGGAAATGGACGCTGGGAGGAGCACCCACAGCCCTCCTGAGCTCCGTTTTCACTGGCAGAGGAAGCATGGTGGGTGGGTGGGTGGGATGCTACCGGTTTGCACCGGTTCAGGCGACCTGGTTGTTAATTTTATGGCCCGTTTGGCAAATCTCACCCCTGACTGGCCCCACCCACCCGTCCCCTCCCCAGAGTCCCCAGGCATCCCGTTTTGGATCGCAGGTCAGCGCAAGGCCCATGTGGAGGCTCAGAGAGGGCAAAAAAAAATGGGCCTCCTGGAAGTTCCACAAGGCCGGAAATGGGCCCATTTCTGACCTCGGAGAGCCCGTTCTTGTCTCCAGGGAGCCCCCGGAGCCCCGGAAGGCTCTTTTTGCTTTCCCAGAGGCTTAAGGAAAGCCTCCGGAGTCCGGGGAGAGTGGAAATGCCCCCCCCGCCCGCTGCCTGTTTGCTCTCCCAGGCCAGGGTGATGCAGGAGGCCGACTAGGCCACGTTCACCATGGCCACGGCCACCCCGCAACTGGTCAGAGAAACGGAGGCTCAATTTTTTGAAGCCCACCCCTGGGAGGAGGCCGTTGCAGCCGGAAACGGAGCTGGGGGGCCCATTTTCTCTGGACACCGCAGGTGCCCCCCCGGGGCATGAGTGACGTCAGGCTGGCCATGCTCCCCTGACCCGCCGCCCCCCCCAAGGTCAAAGAGTACCCTGATCCAGGCCTCAATGAAATCCAGTTTGACACCCCGGCCCTTCACAGGCAGACCAGGAAAACCATCTGTGGAGAGTCTCCATCCTGCTTGTCCCAAAGGGTTGTTTTTTTTTCCCCAAAAGGCAACTGAGCTTTCTTGCTTCCCCCCTCCTCCGCCCGAAGACATTTCATTTCTCATCCAGGAAGCTTCTTCAGTTCTGACTGGCTGGTGGAGAATGGAAGGATTTCTATTCTTTGCAGTCCTCGGGGGTGGGGGGGTGCCATTGGCTTCCTTCCTTCCTTCCTTCCTTCCTTCCTTCTTCCTCCCACCCTCTCTTTTCCTTCCTTCCTTCCCTTTCCTTCCTTCCTTCCTCCCTCCTTCCTTCCTTCCTTCCTTCCTTCCTTCCCACCTTCCTCCTCCCACCCTCTCTTTTCCTTCCTTCCTTCCTTCCTTCCTTCCTTCCTCCTCCCACCCTCTCTTCCTTCCTTCCTTCCTTCCTTCCTTCCTTCCTCCTCCCACCCTCTCTTTTTCCTTCCTTCCTTCCTTCCTTCCTTCCTCCTCCCACCCTCTCTTTTCCTTCCTTCCTTCCCTCCCTTTCCTTCCTTCCTTCCTTCCTTCCTTCCTTCCTTCTTCCTCCCACCCTCTCTTTTCCTTCCTTCCTTCCCTTTCCTTCCTTCCTTCCTTCCTCCCTCCTTCCTTCCTTCCTTCCTTCCTTCTTTCCTTCCTTCCTTCTTCCTCCCACCCTCTCTTTTCCTTCCTTCCTTCCCTCCCTTTCCTTCCTTCCTTCCTTCCTTCTTCCTCCCACCCTCTCTTTTCCTTCCTTCCTTCCTTCCCTTTCCTTCCTTCCTTCCTCCCTCCCTTCCTTCCTTCCTTCTTTCCTTCCTTCCTTCTTCCTCCCACCCTCTTTTCCTTCCTTCCTTCCTCCCTTTCCTTCCTTCCTTCCTTCCTTCCTTCCTTCCTTCCTTCCTCCCTTCCCTTTCCTCCCTCCCTCCCATTCAGTGCCACATCCCGGCGATCAAATGGGGAAAGCCAAGCCAGAGGTTCCCATAACAACCACGGCGCTCTGACTTCCTCATGTTCTCCCTGGACGGCCGGTGGTGTCAGAGAGAAGCCAAAGGCCTCCTTCTCTTTGCTCTCAGCCCTGCGCACCCCCCCCTCACCTGTGCCCGCGCACACACACACACACACACACACACAGAGTCCCTCTCTCCGCCTCTCCTGGGCTGGCTGAGAGGGGCGATTACAGGACCTCTTCGCAGGTGTCGGGGCCGCTTTGATGGGCACCTCTCCCCCCTTCCTCCCCCTTTGAATCCTGCAGAGGAGCATTAGGGGAAAGGAGGCGCTGGGGCTTTAATGGATGGCCCGAGGAATCTGGTCTGAAAGGGCCCAGCCGCAGCAGGGAATTCGGTTTCTATTGCTCCTGTCAAATTCTGAAGTGAGGCAGGAAAGGGAGGAAGGGACAGGGGGGCCCTGACATCTTCAAAAGTTTATAACTCACTGCAGATCAAAAAAGGGGGGGGGGAAGGCGAAGGGAAGCACCAAGCCGCCCCCCCCTCCCTCCCTCCCAGCCAGGCTCCTCCTTTCGGGTCGCTGGGGAGGGGGATACATCGAAGCTGCCTTTAAGCTCCGCTCTCCGGGTTAGGCCGCAAGAGACTCGCTCAGAGGGACCGTCACTGAGAGGGACGGCCCCTCGGGCAGGTGGAGAGTCTCAACTGCGGGGCCAGGAGTTGCGGGTCTGGGAATCCCAGAGTTGGAAGCTGCAGGGGCTTTTAGCATCAAGGGGGCGGAAGGGAGGGCAAAGTCTTTACAAGAAGCAACAGGGGGAAACTGTTCAAAGAGAGAAGCAACTCAGGAGAAAGTGTCCCGACAGCGAAGAGGTGGTGAACCAGTGGAACTGCCTGCCACCAGAAATCGTGGGCCCTCCCATCACTGGAGCTTTTGAAGAAGAGACTGGACGGTCCCTTATATGAAGTAAGGGCATAGGCTGGAGGGTCTGGAGGAGGGGGCTGGACTGGAAGACCTCCGGGGTCCCTTCCAACCCTGTGATTTACGTTCCCCGTTCAAAATCGTCCTGGCGATGCCCTTCCCTCTCGCTCCCCCCTCTCTCTCCTTCTGCTCACTCTTGTCAAATTCACTTCCTTCCTTCCTTCCAAGCCACAAAGCTTTTGTGCTGGCAGAGGGTGCGTGTCCGGGCAGATGTTGGAGTGTTGTTGTGTCCATGGGTGTGTGAAAGCGGAGAAGCAGCGGTCTTTTGAGCCAGACAAGGGCTCTAGAAGTGCCAGCCGGGAGGAGAGTTCGCCCCCACCTGTTTGGCAAACTTCAAACCTCTCAACCGGTCGACTCGAAGGTCCCCGTCAGCCAATTACCTGGAAGGGCAGCCCCCTCCGACCAGGTGCCCTCCCTCCCTCTCCAGGCTGGTTCCAAAAGGGCCGAGAGGCCACGGCTTCAGAGAGGCTGAGTTTTACAAATCTCTTGAAGATAGAAGAGAAATAGAAGAGAACTGGAATAGCGTAGAATTAGAATGCAATGGAATGGAATAGAATCAGGAGAGAAAAGAGGGAAGAGAAGAGAAGAGAAAGAGAGAAGAGAGAAGAGAGAAGAGAAGAGAAGAGAGAGAGAAGAGAAGAGAAGAGAAGAGAAGAGAGAATAGTGAATAAAATAGAATGGAATACAATAGAATTAGAGAGAAGAGAAGAGAAGAGAAGAGAAGAGAAGAGAAGAGAAGAGAAGAATAAGAGAGAAAGAGAAGAGAAAGAAGAGAAAGAATGAATGGATGGAATGGAATGGAATTAGAAAGAAAGAATAGAATGGAATGGAATAGAATAGAATAGAAAATACAGAATGGGATGGAAGGAATGGAATGGAATGGAAGAGAAGAGAGAGAGAAGAGAAGAGAAGAGAAGAGAGAGAAGAGAAGAGAAGAGAAGAAGAGAAGAGAAGAGAAGAGAAGAGAAATAGAAGAGAATGGAATTAGAATGGAATTGGCATAGCATAGAACAGAACAGAACAGCAGAGTTGAAAGGCACCTTGGAGGTCTTCTAGTCCAACCCCCTACCTAGACAGGATACCCTACACCACTTCAGACAAATGGTTATCCAAACTTCCAGTGTTGGAGCATTCTCAACTTCTGGAGAGAATTTGTTCCACTGGTTAAATTGTTCCCACTGTCAGGAAATTCCCCCTCAGTTCCAGGTTGCCTCTCTCCTTGATGAGTTTCCACCCGTTGCTCCTTGTCCTGCCCTCAGGTGCTTTGGAGAATAGCTTGACTCCCTCTTCTTTGGGGCAGCCCCAGAGATATTGGAAGGTTGCTATCCTATCGCCATGGAGTCTCCGCCTCTTCTAGACTCTCGACCTCTTGATGCTGGAGCTGGCTGGGTTGTTGTGGTCACAGGTGTGATGGAGCCCCACCAACCCAGAGAGCAGACCTGCCCCCCACTCCCCAGGACCCCAAGGGTTCAGGTCTAGGAGGGCCTTCATGCAAACAGCCTATGTGAGCTCTCACTTCCCACGTCCTCTGTTACACACACACACACACACACACACAGGCTTATAAGGCAGCCAAAAAATAAAATAAAAAATGTACGTTCCAAACGCTGAATTTGCAATCTGTGGGGAGGAAGATCCAAACCCCAATCAAATTCCAACATGCAAAGAAGACGACGCTTGGCCAACCCTCCACACGCCTCCTCTCTCTCCCCGGAGAGCCTCTGTGGCTCTGATTTACAGGGTCCGATTTCTGTTTGTTTTCATGTGACTCTTGCTGGGTTGCAGGCATGGGGGGGGTGGGGGGGGGGAGAGCGGGAAGGGAAACGCACTTTTCAGATCAGATTAAAAGGTTTCCGAGGGGGAAAAAAAGAGGTCAGGGTATCTGCTGAACTCTGTTTTTTTTTCCCCCTGTCCTCAGTTGCCCCTTGAAAACTGGTCAAAATAGTGTTCGTACCACTTTATACTGCACTGGTAAGGCCACCCTTGGAATATCACACCCAGTTCTGGTTGCCACGATATAAAAAAAAATATGTTGAAAGAGTGTAGAGAAGAGCAACAAAGAGGCTAGAGGCTAAAATGTATAAAGAATGTGGCAGGAATTGGGTATGTCTAGCTTAACGAAAAGAAGGGCTAAGGGGTGATAGGAGGACAGTCTCCCAATAGTTGAGGGGCTGCTACAAAGAAGAAAAGGGGGTCTGCCTGTTTCCAAAGCACCTGAAGGCGAGAACAGGACAGGACAGGACAGGACAGGACAGGACAGGACAGGACAGAATAGGATAGAATTATTGATTGGCCAAGTGTGATCGGACCCACAAGGAATTTGTCTTCAGTGCATAAGCTCTCCGTGTACATAAAAGATATAAGTGATGAATCATGATCATAGTCATTATAAATGCATTCATCATGGATGAATGTATTTATGATGATGAATGTATTTATGACGTGATATTTATTTATCATATCTATAGATAGATATCTGCTGTATATATTGAGAGAGAGAGGGAGAGATACGTAGGTAGAGATAGATATATACAGATATGGAAAAATAAGAGATATACATGAATGTATTGATGATATGATATAGATGAATGTATTTATGATGATGAATGTATTTATGACGTGATATTTATTTATCATATCTATAGATAGATACCTACTGCATATATTGAGAGAGAGAGAGAGAGAGATGTAGGTAGAGATAGATATATACAGATATGGAAAAATAGAGATATACATGAATGTATTGATGATATGATATGGATGAATGTATTTATGATGATGAATGTATTTATGACGTGATATTTATTTATCATATCTATAGATAGATATCTACTGTATGTATTGAGAGAGAGAGAGAGATGTAGGTAGAGATAGATATATACAGATATGGAAAAATAGAGATATAGATGAATGTATTGATGATATGATATGGATGAATGTATTTATAAACAATGGGTGGGAACTAGTCACCGCGAGATGCAACCTGGGAATTTTGGACAGGGAGAACGATCCATCGATGGGGCAGCCTTGCCCCCTGGAGATGTGGGGCTCAAATCTTGCAGGTCTCCCAAGGTCTGTCCAGGATGATACAAGGATTCCTGCTTTGGGGTTGGAGTAAAAGACCTCCAATCTTCCTCCCTCCCTCCCTCCCTTCTCTTCCGGTGTTTGAAGAGGCCCGTTTATTCTTCATTAACTGAGATCAGGAGGAGAAGCAATGGGTGAAAGGTGTATCAAAGAGAGGCCCAACTAGAACTAAGGAGAAATTGTCTGGTGATAAGAACAATCCGTGGAGTAGCTTAACAGAATAACAGAACAACAGGTCAAAAGGGGACCTTGGAGGTCTTCTAGTCCAACCCCTGCACAGGCAGGAGATGCCATACCGTTTCAGACAAATGGCGGTCTAATCTCTTATTGCAAACCTCCAATGATGGGGCATCCACAACTTCTGGAGGCCGACACCTGTTGTTTCTTGTCCTCCCTTCATCCGGGTTCCACCCATGGCTTCTTGTCCTGCCCTCGGGGGGCTTTGGAGAATAGCTTGACACCCGCCCCCCCCTCTGCTGTGGGGCAGCCCCTGAGGTGTTGTAAGACTGATACCATGTCACCTCTCATCCTTCTTTTCATTCAAGTAGGGGTTCAAATAGACCTTTTCTTCCTGGAGTTGTGGGTATTCCATCACTGGAGGTTTTCGAGAAACGATTGGACCACGATTTATCCAGGATAGTCTGAAGATTCCTTCCTCAGAAAGGTGGGGGGGTTGGGCTAGAAGACCTCCCAGGTCCCTTCCAGCCCTAGGATTCCCAAGAAAGCTTGCTCCCTGATCTGTGGGTAAGATTGCAGCCAGAGTCACCATTTTGCTGCTTCAATTATAGCAGAGGAAGAACTTAAGAACTTAAAGGATACACTTAGGATGCAATTAGAAGGGTTTGGGACGTAGCTGGGCCTACCTGTATCTTGGCAGCTCCTACATTAATGCTTGTGCCTGGGGAAAAGAGGGGGGAGGCTCCCCTTATACACCCCCCATCTTTAGATGCACCTTTTAGCAAAACTTAGGAAGTTCATCAACAGCCCATTCCTTATTCTTTACTTGTCTTTTTCTCTTTTAAATGGGAAGAGAGCGGCTCTTAGTATGGAAGCAGAAGAACTTAGTAACGGATGACAGATTAACAGAGTTGGACTAGTCCAGGGGTCTCCAACCTTGGCAACTTTAAGACTTGTGGACTTCAACTCCCAGAGTTCCACAGGCAGCAAAACTGCCTGAGGAACTCTGGGAGTTGAAGTCCACAAGTCTTAAAGTTGCCAAGGTTGGAGACCCCTGGACTAGTCCAACCCCGCTCCCTGCCCAAGCAGGAGGCCCCGCACGATTTCTGAAAGCCTCCAGGGATGAAGCTCCCAAAACTTCTGAAAGCAACTTCTGTTCTATCGGTTGATGGTTCTCCCTGTCAGAAAATTCCTCCTTATTTCCAGGTTGAATCTCTTCTTGTTCAGTTTCCATCCCTTATTCCTTGTCTGGCCTTGGGGTGTCTTGGACAATAGCTTGACCCCCTCCTCCTCCTCTCTATGGCAGCCCTCAACTATTGGAAGACCGCTATCATGTCTCCCCTGATCCTTCTCTTCCCTAGACTAGCCAGGCCCAGTTCCCGTCACCAGTTCATCGTAGGTTTTAGCCTCCAGTCCCCTCATCATCCTGGTTGCTCTTCTCTGTGCTATTTCTAGAGTCTCAACCTCTTTTTTATAATGTGGTGACCAAAACTGGATGCAGGACTCCAGGTGTGGCCTTACTAAGGCTTTGTAGAGTGGTGTTAGTACTTCAGTCCAGTATATAGTGTTTGTTCAGCCTCAATCTAAGAAGGGGAACAGATGCTTTATGTGTCTAGGCAGAGTTTCCCAACTTTGGGAACTTGAAGATGGATGGACTGCAACTCCCAGAATCCTCCAGCCAGCATGTGGGTGGACTTCAACTCCCAGAAGTCTGCTGGCTGGGATCTCCCTCTTTCGATGTTTGGAAGCCTTGTGTTTCTCAACCATGGCCCCTTTTAAGAGGGGTGGACTTCAATTCCCATAATTCCCCAGCCAGCTTTGGGAGTTGAAGTCCACCCTTCTTAAAGGGGCCACGGTTGCAAATCTAGCTGAAGCTGGGTCTTCGTTGCATTGGCAAAGCTGGCCTGATGTTGGTTCAAGAGAGCTAAGCCTTCACCTCCAAAGGGCTTCTCCCAATTCCATAAGTCTCTGTTCCTACAATATCTTTGAGCGCGTTGAGGCTGGGAAGAAATCCCACAGGCCTTCCCGGGACGGCCGTGGCACATGGGGAGGGGCCACCTGCGTCGGTTTGCCCTGCCAGTTGTAACTTTTCTCCCAGGGAAATTCAGGAGGATGTAACTGCCATTAGGTTCCATCCAGGGTCTGTTTAATTGGATTTGATCTTAATTTGGGAGAGGTTGCCTGGCAGACATTACCTCATGCCTCTCGCTGATCTGATCACTTCCCCCCTCCTCCTCCTCCTTCTTGTCTTCTCTTTCTATTCTTCTTCCTCTTTCTCCTCCTCTTCCTGTTCTTCCTCTTCCTCCTCTTCTTCCTCCTTCTTTTCCTCCTGCTCCACCTTCCTATCTTCCTCCTACTTTCTCTTCTTCCTCCTCTTCTCTTCCGTGTTCTTTCCTCCTTTTCTTCTCTTCCTCCTTCCTTCCCTTCCTGCTCCTCCTCCTTCTCTTCCTACCACTTCTTTTCCTCTCTTCCACCTTCCTCTTCTTTCTTCCTCCTCTTCGTGTTCTTCCTCCCTTCTTCCTCCTTCTTTTCCTCCACATCCTCCTCCTTGTCTTCCTACCACTACTATTCTTCTTCTTCCTCCTCTTTGTCCTCCTCTTCGTGTTCTTCCGCCTCCTTTTCCTTCTCTTTCTCCTCCCCTTCCTCTTCCTGCTTCTCCTCTTCCTCTTCCTTCCTCCTTCTTTTCCTCCTGCTCCACCTTCCTATCTTCCTCCTCCTCTTCTTCCTCCTTCTCTTCCTCTTCCTCCTCTTCTTCCTCCTTCTTTTCCTCCACATCCTCCTCCTTGTCTTCCTACCACTACTATTCTTCTTCTTCCTCCTCTTTGTCCTCCTCTTCGTGTTCTTCCTCCTCTTCCTCCTCCTCTTCCTCTTCCTCTTCCTCCTCTTCTTCCTCCTTCTTTTCCTCCACATCCTCCTCCTTGTCTTCCTACCACTACTATTCTTCTTCTTCCTCCTCTTCTTCCTCCTCTTTCTCCTCCTCTTCGTGTTCTTCCTCCTCTTCCTCCTCCTCTTCCTCTTCCTCTTCCTCCTCTTCTTCCTCCTTCTTTTCCTCCACATCCTCCTCCTTGTCTTCCTACCACTACTATTCTTCCTCTTCCTCCTCTTCTTCCTCCTTCTTTTCCTCCACATCCTCCTCCTTGTCTTCCTACCACTACTATTCTTCTTCTTCCTCCTCTTTCTCCTCCTCTTCGTGTTCTTCCTCCTCTTCCTCCTTCTTTTCCTCCACATCCTCCTCCTTGTCTTCCTACCACTACTATTCTTCTTCTTCCTCCTCTTTGTCCTCCTCTTCGTGTTCTTCCGCCTCCTTTTCCTTCTCTTTCTCCTCCCCTTCCACTTCCTGCTTCTCCTCTTCCTCTTCCTTCCTCCTTCTTTTCCTCCTGCTCCACCTTCCTATCTTCCTCCTCCTCTTCTTCCTCCTTCTCTTCTTCTTCCTCCTCCTCCTCCTCCTCCTCCTCTTCTTCCTCCTTCTTTTCCTCCACATCCTCCTCCTTGTCTTCCTACCACTACTATTCTTCTTCTTCCTCCTCTTTCTCCTCCTCTTCGTTTTCTTCCTCCTCTTCCTCCTTCTTTTCCTCCACATCCTCCTCCTTGTCTTCCTCCTATTCTTCTTCTTCCTCCTCTTTGTCCTCCTCTTCGTGTTCTTCCGCCTCCTTTTCCTTCTCTTTCTCCTCCCCTTCCACTTCCTGCTTCTCCTCTTCCTCTTCCTTCCTCCTTCTTTTCCTCCTGCTCCACCTTCCTATCTTCCTCCTCCTCTTCTTCCTCCTTCTCTTCCTCTTCCTCCTCTTCTTCCTCCTTCTTTTCCTCCACATCCTCCTCCTTGTCTTCCTACCACTACTATTCTTCTTCTTCCTCCTCTTTGTCCTCCTCCGTGTTCTTCCTCCTCTTCCTCCTCCTCTTCCTCTTCCTCTTCCTCCTCTTCTTCCTCCTTCTTTTCCTCCACATCCTCCTCCTTGTCTTCCTACCACTACTATTCTTCTTCTTCCTCCTCTTCTTCCTCCTCTCTTTCTCCTCCTCTTCGTGTTCTTCCTCCTCTTCCTCCTCCTCTTCCTCTTCCTCTTCCTCCTCTTCTTCCTCCTTCTTTTCCTCCACATCCTCCTCCTTGTCTTCCTACCACTACTATTCTTCCTCTTCCTCCTCTTCTTCCTCCTTCTTTTCCTCCACATCCTCCTCCTTGTCTTCCTACCACTACTATTCTTCTTCTTCCTCCTCTTTCTCCTCCTCTTCGTGTTCTTCCTCCTCTTCCTCCTTCTTTTCCTCCACATCCTCCTCCTTGTCTTCCTACCACTACTATTCTTCTTCCTCCTCCCTTTGTCCTCCTCTTGTGTTCTTCGCCTCCTTTTCCTTCTCTTTCTCCTCCCTTCCACTTCCTGCTTCTCCTCTTCCTCTTCCTTCCTCCTTCTTTTCCTCCTGCTCCACCTTCCTATCTTCCTCCTCCTCTTCTTCCTCCTTCTCTTCCTCTTCCTCCTCTTCTTCCTCCTTCTTTTCCTCCATCCTCCTCCTTGTCTTCCTACCACTACTATTCTTCTTCTTCCTCCTCTTTCTCCTCCTCTTCGTGTTCTTCCCTCCTTTTCCTTCTCTTTCTCCTCCCCTTCCACTTCCTGCTTCTCCTCTTCCTCTTCCTTCCTCCTTCTTTTTCTCCTGCTCCACCTTCCTATCTTCCTCCTCCTCTTCTTCCTCCTTCTCTTCCTCTTCCTCCTCTTCTTCCTCCTTGTCTTCCTACCACTACTATTCTTCTTCTTCCTCCTCTTTGTCCTCCTCTTCGTGTTCTTCCGCCTCCTTTTCCTTCTCTTTCTCCTCCCCTTCCTCTTCCTGCTTCTCCTCTTCCTCTTCCTTCCTCCTTCTTTTCCTCCTGCTCCACCTTCCTATCTTCCTCCTCCTCTTCTTCCTCCTTCTCTTCCTCTTCCTCCTCTTCTTCCTCCTTCTTTTCCTCCACATCCTCCTCCTTGTCTTCCTACCACTACTATTCTTCTTCTTCCTCCTCTTTGTCCTCCTCTTCGTGTTCTTCCGCCTCCTTTTCCTTCTCTTTCTCCTCCCCTTCCACTTCCTGCTTCTCCTCTTCCTCTTCCTTCCTCCTTCTTTTTCTCCTGCTCCACCTTCCTATCTTCCTCCTCCTCTTCTTCCTCCTTCTCTTCCTCTTCCTCCTCTTCTTCCTCCTTCTTTTCCTCCACATCCTCCTCCTTGTCTTCCTACCACTACTATTCTTCTTCTTCCTCCTCTTTGTCCTCCGTGTTCTTCCGCCTCCTTTTCCTTCTCTTTCTCCTCCCCTTCCTCTTCCTGCTTCTCCTCTTCCTCTTCCTTCCTCCTTCTTTTCCTCCTGCTCCACCTTCCTGTCTTCCTCCTCCTCTTCTTCCTCCTTCTCTTCCTCTTCCTCCTCTTCTTCCTCCTTCTTTTCCTCCACATCCTCCTCCTTGTCTTCCTACCACTACTATTCTTCTTCTTCCTCCTCTTTGTCCTCCTCTTCGTGTTCTTCCGCCTCCTTTTCCTTCTCTTTCTCCTCCCCTTCCACTTCCTGCTTCTCCTCTTCCTCTTCCTTCCTCCTTCTTTTCCTCCTGCTCCACCTTCCTATCTTCCTCCTCCTCTTCTTCCTCCTTCTCTTCCTCTTCCTCCTCTTCTTCCTCCTTCTTTTCCTCCACATCCTCCTCCTTGTCTTCCTACCACTACTATTCTTCTTCTTCCTCCTCTTTGTCCTCCTCTTCGTGTTCTTCCGCCTCCTTTTCCTTCTCTTTCTCCTCCCCTTCCTCTTCCTGCTTCTCCTCTTCCTCTTCCTTCCTCCTTCTTTTCCTCCTGCTCCACCTTCCTATCTTCCTCCTCCTCTTCTTCCTCCTTCTTTTCCTCCACATCCTCCTCCTTGTCTTCCTACCACTACTATTCTTCTTCTTCCTCCTCTTTCTCCTCCTCTTCGTGTTCTTCCTCCTCTTCCTCCTCCTCTTCCTCTTCCTCTTCCTCCTCTTCTTCCTCCTTCTTTTCCTCCACATCCTCCTCCTTGTCTTCCTACCACTACTATTCTTCTTCTTCCTCCTCTTTGTCCTCCTCTTCGTGTTCTTCCGCCTCCTTTTCCTTCTCTTTCTCCTCCCCTTCCACTTCCTGCTTCTCCTCTTCCTCTTCCTTCCTCCTTCTTTTCCTCCTGCTCCACCTTCCTATCTTCCTCCTCCTCTTCTTCCTCCTTCTCTTCCTCTTCCTCCTCTTCTTCCTCCTTCTTTTCCTCCACATCCTCCTCCTTGTCTTCCTACCACTACTATTCTTCTTCTTCCTCCTCTTTGTCCTCCTCTTCATGTTCTTCCTCCTCTTCCTCCTTCTCTTCCTCTTCCTCTTCCTCCTCTTCTTCCTCCTTCTTTTCCTCCACATCCTCCTCCTTGTCTTCCTACCACTACTATTCTTCTCCTTCCTCCTCTTTGTCCTCCTCTTCGTGTTCTTCCGCCTCCTTTTCCTTCTCTTTCTCCTCCCCTTCCTCTTCCTGCTTCTCCTCTTCCTCTTCCTTCCTCCTTCTTTTCCTCCTGCTCCACCTTCCTATCTTCCTCCTCCTCTTCTTCCTCCTTCTCTTCCTCTTCCTCCTCTTCTTCCTCCTTCTTTTCCTCCACATCCTCCTCCTTGTCTTCCTACCACTACTATTCTTCTTCTTCCTCCTCTTTCTCCTCCTCTTCGTGTTCTTCCGCCTCCTTTTCCTTCTCTTTCTCCTCCCCTTCCTCTTCCTGCTTCTCCTCTTCCTCTTCCTTCCTCCTTCTTTTCCTCCTGCTCCACCTTCCTGTCTTCCTCCTCCTCTTCTTCCTCCTCCTTGCCCTCCTCTTTCTGTTCCTGTTCCTCCTCTTCTTTTCCCTCCTCCTTCTCTCCCTCCTTCTCTCCCTCCTCCTCCTCCTCCTCCTCCTCCGTGGCTGAGTCTCCAGCAACTTTCACACCTTCAACAGGAGCACTGAGCCAGGTGGGCCAACAGCCAGGTGTGTGGCCTGGGCATCTGCCCATGCTGATAGTCCCCTGGCAGCTCGGTGGGTCATGTAGTCTGGCCCTCTCCTCGCCCTAACCTGCGCGTTTAAGGTGAATCTCATCCCAGTGCCTAAAGAGATCTTTAACCTTGAGGTCCAGCCTCTTTCAGATGCTTCTAAAGAGACATCTGGCTGTTGGAATTCTAATCCATTGTTGCTCAGGGAGAAACGCTGCTAATTCTGCCAAATTTCCCGAGCCGGGTGGGAATTCAGCCGAGATGAGTTTTGGACGCTTTTGTGACTGTCTTCTCTGGTTTTCTCCGGCTTCCCAGTCCCTCCCCCCGCCCCTCCCCCGGCCCCCTTGGTGCCTCGGCATATGGTCCCCTTCTGTGTCACTTGCCAAGGTCGTCCAAGGTCGGCTAAGTCACCGGGACCATCTGTGCATCACGTGCGGAGTGGGGGGAGGGGCGGGGGGGGCACTCACCTGGCATATCCTGATCCATTTCGGCTTCTGGTGTGCAGTGAATCTAGCGGAAGATGCTCGGCGCCCTCCCAGCCTCTGGCTTGAAGGAGATCTTGGGGCCCCGGCGGAAATCCCTCCCAAGAGGTTCAGCGAGGCCATCGGGAGACACCCCTTGAACAGAGTCACGGAGTTGGAAGGGACCTTGGAGGTCTTCTAGTCCAACCCCTGCTCAGGCAGGAGACCCTGTAGCATTTCAGACAAAGGGTTCACCGGTCTCTTCTTGAAAACAACTTCTTGAGGCAAGTCGTTGTACTGATTAATGGGTCTAAAATTTCCCTCTCCTTCGCTCCTTCCCTCTTCCATCTCCTCAATTTCCTTGACCTTTATTCCTGCCTCTCTCCCTCCTTCTTCTTTCTTTCTTTTCCTTCCTCCCTTCTCCCTCCCATCTCCCTCCATCCCTCCCTTCCTTCTCCCATCTCCTCCTTTCTTTCTTCCTTCCTTCCTTTTTTCTTTCTTTTTTTCTTTCCTTCCTTCTCCCTCCCATCTCTCTCCATCCCTCCTTCCCTCCTTCCTTCTCCCATCTCCTTTCTTTCTTTCTTTCTTTCTTTCTTTCTTTCTTTCTTTCTTTCTTTCTTTCTTTCTTTCTTTCTTCTTCCTTTCTTTTTTCTTTCTTTCTTCCTTCCTTCTCCCTCCCATCTCCCTTCTCCCATCTCCTTCCTTGCTTTCTTGCTTGCTTCCTTTCCTTCCTCTCCATCCCTCCTTCCCTCCTTCCTTCTCCCATCTCCTTTCTTTCTTTCTTTCTTTCTTTCTTTCTTTCTTTCTTTCTTTCTTTCTTTTCTTTCTTCCTTCTCCCTCCCATCTCCCTTCTCCCATCTCCTTCCTTGCTTTCTTGCTTGCTTCCTTTCCTTCCTCTCCATCCCTCCTTCCCTCCCTTCCTTCTCCCATCTCCTTTCTTTCTTTCTTTCTTTCTTTCTTTCTTTCTTTCTTTCTTTCTTCTTCCTTTCTTTTTCTTTCTTTCTTCCTTCCTTCTCCCTCCCATCTCCCTTCTCCCATCTCCTTCCTTGCTTTCTTGCTTGCTTCCTTTCCTTCCTTCCTTCCTTCCTTCCTTCCTTCCTTCCTTCCTTCCTTCCTTCCTTCCTTCCTTCCTTCCTTCCTTCCTGATCCTAAATAGAATGTTCTGGTTTGAATGGCACCACATTGGAACTTTAATTTAAAAAATGAGGTGCCATTCAAAGCAGAACAGCAACGAAATAACTTAACTACCCTAACAGCATCAATCCAATACTTCCTATTTGGGTTTTTTTTTTAAAAAAACTTCTTTCCCAAAAATGAAAAACGATTTGCCGGCTCTGATTGTTGGATACCGTTGCCCAACGCTGCTGCTTTGTTGCTATTTTGCTTATATGAATTGCCTTTGAGTTTGGCTTAGATACCTTTGAATAAAATGAGATTTAGGAATATAGCTACATAAATTGGAAGCATTTTTTGTTGTTGTTGCCAATCCGTATCCTGTAGATGTGGAATGTGCCACTCTGACAAGATTTTGCAGTTGCGAATTTTGCAGCAAAATTCTTAATCAAAGTCTGAGTTTGGAAGCATCCATTAAAATCCATATTGGACACCGTGGGATTAGAGTGGAGCCCGTTTGGGTCGAGGCAAATCTTATTTCAGTTCATCTAATAGTTTTCCAGGGGGTCTTAAAGACCCCGATCTTGGGAGCTAGAGAGCTGACAAACCCCGTTGTCAGATGTCCCAGCTTAGTCAGTTAGAAAAGAGAGACTCTCAGATCCATTGTTAATGAAAGTACCCTATACTTGTTCTGACCCGGGCTTCGTCAAACGTACTTAAACACAAACTCGTTTTAAAAGCAAAACCTATTTTATTGCAATGCTGGGAATTACTTTCATTCCCAGCCAGAACTAATTATAAACAGTTCCCCAAGATAAGCTCATGCCTTTCAGTGCTGTGGAATGCAGCCAAAAACAGAAGTATCCAATTAATTGTAACAAAAACCAACTGAAGTACCAGAAAAATACTAACCAGAGTTCACAAAGCTTCAAGGAGGACTCAGACTATTGAGCTGCTTTGCTTCCTGCAAAGCTTTCATCGTTGAGGTCTGACTTTTATCCCTTAGGGGAGGGGCCATCACCTCCCAGCCTTACTCCTGAGTTGCCCCTTTTGTCTCAGCTGGTCTTGCCTTCTAGCAGCTCTGTGCACACGCGTACTGGGAATAGGCTCCCCTGGTTCCTCTTCCTCACTGCTGCCAAACTCTGAAGCTCCAGAGGCAGCATTCCACTCCCAGGTGATCCTGGCCCCATCTCTGCATTGGATGCAGGACCCTTGTCCGAGTCCTCTCCAGACTCCCTGACTGGTCCCCGTTCTTCCTCATTGTCCGACTCCACTGCCGGCTGCACTGGCTGCCGGCGAACCACAACAATACTAAAGCCAACTGGTTATAGAGAAGCAAATCCAGATCTAAGGTTTTCGGACCCAAAGCATCTGGTTAACTCTTCTCTTCTCCCCACTTTCCCCCCAGCTTAACTCCAACTGTCCAATTGCATTCAAGCAAATTCTTTTGGTAACAGTCCCTGGCTTGGCGGTCTGGGGGGGTGTTGCATTCCATGGCGTAACCTTGGAACGGTCAGTGGCTTTCACGGGATGGCACAAAGCGTAGTTTCAATTCCCCTTGTGCCAGGACTCTTCAAACTTGACAGCTTTAAGACGTGCGGAATTCAACTCCCAGAATTCCTCCTCCTCCATTCATGTCAGCTCAGGAATTCTGGGAGTTGAAGTCCACAAGCCTTAAACTTGCCAAGTTTGAAGACCCTTGTATGATTTAGCCTCCAGCCCCCTGACCCTCTTTGTTGTTCTTCTCTGCCCTCTTTCCGGGGCCTCAGCAGATGAGCCATCCTTTAAGCCAGGGGTCCCCAAACTTGGCAAGTTTAAGACTTGAGGACTTCAACTCCCAGAATTCCTGAGCTAACATGAATGGAGGAGGAGGAATTGCACGTCTTAAAGCTGTCAAGTTTGAAGAGTCCTGGCACAAGGGGAATTGAAACTACTCAAGTCTTAAAGTTGCCAAGTTTGAGACCCCTGCTTTAAGCTAAGGGTCTTCAAACTTAGCAACTTTAAGACTTGTGGACTTCAACTCCCAGAATTCCTGAGCTAACATGACTGGAGGAGGAATTCTGGGAGTTGAAGTCCACAAGCCTTAAAGTTGCCAAGTTTGAGACCTCTGCTTTAAGCTAAGGGTCTTCAAACTTAGCAACTTTAAGACTTGTGGACTTCAACTCCCAGAATTCCTGAGCTAACATGACTGGAGGAGGAATTCTGGGAGTTGAAGTCCTCAAGCCTTAAACTTGCCAAGTTTGAAGACCCTTGCCTTATGCCAACCCGTTGCCTTCCTGCAGCTCCCTCCTCCCTATTGTGTAGGGCAGACTGGCAACTGGTGATGCACGGCTGGCCCAGCAGGATGGCAGTCCTGACGCCGGGTTTGAGACCCGAACACCATGCGACAGGGTGAGGCCCATTACTCATCCCAGCTCCTGCCTACTTAGCATTTGAAAGCATGCAAACGTGAGTAGATAAATAGGTACCACTTCAGTGAGAAAATAACAGCGTTCCCTGCCCCTTGACATATAATCCTGACCACAGAAAGATCTTCAGACATTGCTGGCTCCTTCAGCTAAAAAACCCAAAGATCAGCACCACCCCTGAGAGTTGGACATGACTGGACAGGGGAAACTTTTACCTTTATTGTCTCTCTCTATAATTCTCAGTCATCCAGGTCTCGGTTGTCCCAAATGTCCTTTTTTCAGGAGGTGACTTTTTTTTCCGTTTGAAGATGTTCCACTTCTCATTCCAGAAGCTTCTTCAGCTCGGACTGGATGGTGGAGGATGGAAGGATTGATACTCCTTGCGGACTGCTGATCATTTGCGTCCTTTTTAGAGGGTCGTTGAAACATCTTCAAAAGAAAATAAAACAACTAGAAAGTCCAGTTGCCTCCTTAAAAAAGCCCCTTTGGGACAACCATGGCCTGGATGGCTGAGAGTCTCTACAGATTTTTAGCTGCACCATTTGGGATGGACCCCCTTGGAATGGGGTGGGAGGAGGAAGGGATTCCCAGAGGAAAAACTGCAGACTACAGGAACCATCTGCGCTATTCAGGTGACCCCGAGGACACAAATAAACCTCCAAGTGGCCTCAAGGACCCTCTAAAAGGATGCAAATGACCAGCTGTGTCTGCCAGGAGCATCAATCCTTCCCTTCCCCACCGTCCAGTCAGAGCTGAAGAAGCTTCTGGCATGAGAAACGAAACGTCTTCAAAAGACAAAAAAAAAAAAAAACCAGAAAGTCCAGCTGCCTCCTGAAAAATGCACCTTTCCGGTTTTCCCATCAGGTGTCTGTGGAGACGTTGCTTCCCCCACCCCACTGGGATTTGGAGGCAGGTGCCTGCCGTCTGGAGATGACAGTTAACATTAGATAAGCCTGAATTTCCCCCCCATGAATTCGTCCCATCTCTTCTCAAAGCCACCTGGATCAGTGGCAACGCCTCCACGTCACGTGGCAACGAATTCTGCAGCTTAAGGATAACTTGGACAAAGCAAGGCTTTCTTTTATGTGGTCCAAATCTCTTTTCGATCCACACCTTTGTGGGGCACCTGTTCTCAGAGTTTGGAGACCAGGAGAAGAATTTCTCTTTGGTCCAGTTTCTTTCATCTGAACGTGCCGGGTCAGAACTCCGAGTCCGGCTGCCTCTCCATCCCTTGGATGATCGGGTGCTTTGTCAGAACTGAAGAAGCTTCTTGGACGAGTAAGCGAAACGTCTTCAAGGAAGAGCAAGGCTTCCTCCAGCTTTGCTTTTGGTCCCGAATTCAGAGCCAAAGATCTTGAGGCAGCCTCCCCAAGGCCCCAAAACATGATCAGAAAAGTGGGGGGCGTTTCAAGCGCTCGAGCGAATCCAGATCATTTTGTCCTCGTTTCTCAAAATCGCTCCAAACGGTTGAAGTAATTATTGGCCATTAATACTTGGATTAATACACAACAGAGCCTGGGCGCTTTGTTGACAAGTGATGAAACCTTGGAAGAAACACAGCCTTCCTCGATGTTCCCCAGATGTCTTGGACTTCCTCTCCCATCATTCCCAGCCAGCATGGCCTTTCCTTGCCTAGGACATCTGCAAAGTCTCAACGCACGTCCAGCTCGCCTCACCAGAGCCGGTTTGGGGAGAGGGCTCTGTTGAGCTGCAGGACGTGACGTGGTGGGGAGCCTCCCTGGTCCCGGGAAGGAACTGGGAGAGACCCCAGGCTGAAGAGCGGAGGCAGCTGCGAGGCCAACCTTGGAAAGGGTTCAGCCAACCGTTGGGAAGAGAGCAAGGCAGACTTGCAAGATGACACGAGAAAGGCCATTTAGCTTGGGCCATCCAAGGCAGCCATCTCTCTCTCTCTCTCTCTCTCTGGTTTTATTGCGTTACTTCCTGCAAGAGGCTTGGTGGGTGGGTGGATTCCAAAGGTTCATTGTATCTTCTGGGGGAGAGTCTGGTCCTCCAGCTGTTGGTGCTTCTATCAGGGGTCCACCTGCTCCTCCAAAGCTCTGAAGATGTTCCCTAGTTGGGTCATTAAATGTCTGCAAGAAAACCATCAAGCTCAGAGAGCATCAAAGACCCCACAGCCATCGTTCCTCCTCCTCCTCCTCCTCCTCCTCCTCCTCCTCCTCCTCCTCCTCCTCCTCCTCCTCCTCCTCCTCCCCTCTGCAAACCCCACTCCCTTCTAACACTGATGATGATCTTACTTAGTTGGGTCATTAAATGTCTGCAAGAAAACCACCAAGCTCAGAGAGCACCAAGGACCTCACAGTCCTCCTCCTCCGTCACCACCACCATCTCCTCCTCCCTCCCTCAAACCCGAAACACAGCTCACCAGAACCCCATTCCTCCCCCTCCTCCTCTCACCCAGCATGAAACCACCAAGCTCAGAGAGCACCAAGAACCCTTCCTCCTCCTCCTCCTCCTCCTCCTCCTCCTCCTCCTCCTCCTCCTCACCCGCTCCACCAGCACTGATGTTCAAATCCCTCTACCTAGTTGGCTCATGAAATGTCTGCAGAAAAAAACTCAGGAGCAACCAAGCTCAGAAAGCACTCCTAAGGACTCTCAGTCCTCCTCCTCCTCCTCCTCCTCCTCCTCCTCCTCCTCCTCCTCCTCCTCCTCCTCCTCCTCCTCCTCTGCAAACCCCTCTGCCTTCTAGCACTGTAGATGTCCCCTAGTTGGTTCATAAAATATCTGCCAGAAGACCACCAGGCTCAGAGAGCACCAAGGACCCCCCCAGTTCCAACCCTCAGCTACAAAAGATTCTCTTCTACTGAAGCCACTTAAATTGTGGCGGCAGCTTGTGGCTTTTCGGCGCTGCCAGGAGCCTCCCTTGGCTGCCACCCTCCGTAATTGAACTTTCACATCTTCAGCTGTCAGCTGGCGAGCTTTAAATCCAGGGAATTGGCCTTCTTTGGATTGCACTGGAAATGGCGCGTTGGCGGCAGAAACGCTTGACCGACCGGTGGGTTTGGGCGGCAGCTGCTGAGATTCTCCCACTTGTCAGCCAGGGCCAGACTCGGTATTTGGCTCAAAGCCCCACTTGGGACCGCCCCAGCCCAGCCCCCAGAACAGCTCCGAGAACGGCTCACGGAGGTGTCTCTATTGCTGATCGTCTATACTACAAGAATCGCACCAGGTGGTCTGCTTGCCTTGGGGAAACGGCAAGTTTAGGCCTGAGCATCTGAGCTCCAATGTTTCCTTCCCAAAAATCCTCTGAGCCCAAATGTCTCCTGACCTCTTCCCTCCTTCCCTTCAGCCAGTGGCTCCACCACACAACCACATCTCCCATCCCCTAGAAAGCTGATGTGAAGGGGCTGCTGGAAAGAGGATGGGAGCCCTGGTGTCTGCGAGCGAGGCAAGATGGCGGCCATATCATGGATCCGGATGAGGGCCAACCAAAGCTCCGTCTGTTTGTTGCACTGTTGTAGCCACCATCTGGGGGACTCAGATTGTTGTGCGGCTAGATGCTGACTTTGTAAACCACTTAGAGAGGGCTGTAAAGCATTGTGAATAGTGATGGTATTCTACCAGTTCAGCCCGGTTTGGGCGAACTGGTAATAAAATAAGTTACCATTCGGCTGAACCAGTAGTTAAAAAAAACCAGCTACCTTTCTTTCTTTTTTTTCCTCCCGACGATCAGCTGTTCCGACAATCAGCTATGCTGGGATCCCACTTGCTGTCTTCCTGCTTCGCCCAAGAGGCTTCCCTGAGGCCCAAACAGAGTGTGGGGGTGTGTGCAAAAAAAGGAGAAGCCACGCCCACCCAGTCACCTGGCCATGCCCACCTAGCCATGCCTACAGAACTGGCAGTAAAAAATATTTGCATCCCAACCCTGATTGTGAAGTGGTATATAAATCTAAGTACGAGACAGTTGCCGAGCATCTGAATTGTGATTGTATGGCCATAAGGTGAAAAACAGTAAGTGTGAAAAAGAGTGATAAGTCCCTTTTTCAGTGCCATTGTAACTTGAAATGGTTGCTAAACAAATGTTTGGAAGTCGAGGACTTGAAGGTGCAAATAACTAGGAGCCTTCAGTGAGTTCAAAGCATTGTAGAGCTTGTTACTGCTACAGATGTACAAGAATGCTCTGGAATTGGGGTGGTGGAGGAGAGCCTTGAGTGTCCCTTGGACTGCCAGGAGGTCCAATCAGTCAATCCTCATAGAAATCGACCCTTTGGAAGAACAGATGCCGAACCTCAGCCCCATTGGAGAAGACCCTGATGTTGGGAAAGAAGGAAGGAGAAAGGAGAAGGGGGCATCAGAAGATAAGATGGTTAGATGATGGTGTCATCAACGCAATGAACATGAGTTTGAGCAAACTCTAAGAGACCGTGGAAGATGGGGAACCTGGCGTGTTGTGGCCCATGGGTTGTGAAGATTCAGGCATGACTTAGCGACTGAACAACAAAACTACACAAGACTCTAGTCAAATAACAATCAAAGTTAAATTGATGCTACCTTAGATAAGGGTCAATGAAATTGAAGGAAGGCTGGAGTTTGGTCTCTTGTGACAATGCAGTGATGCCAAACCAATGACACATTTAACTCCTCCTTCTAGTTCAGACTGCTCTCCTCTTTCTGTACGTGAATTGGAATAGGTGTGACGGATTTTGAGTGCTCCGTTCCAGCCTTTTGCCAGCGTGCCAGTCGTCCTGTCCCCCCAGTTTCTTAAAAACCCCTCTGTCTGTATCCATGGGACTTGGGCTTGCAATTATGCCAGTCGCTTTATTCTGAATAAGTCGGGAAGATTATTTTTAAAACGAGCCAGCAAAAGCAATTTAAAGTGCTAAAAATTGACAGGAAGTAAAACATTTAGACACGAGGTGTTTCATTTCAGTCGCTTCGCCAAAGCAAGGTGACATTTTCAATCGAAGCAACAGAGGCATTGAGTGTTTGGAAAACACGGATTTCTGAGTGATAGCAGGTCAGTGGAGGAAGTTTGGGGTGGGAGCGTGGGAAGGGTGCCGCTTTAACGTAGCCGAGTTGGAATATCGTTGGAACACTTGGAATATTATGTTCCAGGAGCGAGGATGTCAAGAAAAGACTGCCCGAAATGGTCCAAGGTCCCCTGTTTGGGTTGGACTAGAGGACCTCTACGGTCCCTCGCCACCTTTTTGTTCTGAGTTGTCTTTTCTCCTGCTATTGTGCTCAAGTGGCCAGAAAAATGGCATCCCGGGAGTCTGATTTTTTTGAAGGGCTGACCAGCCACTTAGAACGAAGTGGGATTTCTTCTTCCATAGCAACAGATTGCTTTCATCGAGACAAAATGTCTTTATGGATGAAAGTGTTGTGGTCTTGATTGAGGGCGGTGAAATCCCCCACCAGGTGTGGGGGATGCCAGGCTGCACACCAGCCGTGGCTGTGAATCTCAGTTCGGCAGACACTTAATCCCTTCTTCAGGACTTGGCTTACTCTGCAGGCGGCTCGCTGGTTTGATTGAGCTAAATTGGTTTCTTTATTGAAGGAAAGAAGAAGGTTTTATCTACCCAGACGATTTATCTAGTGCAGGGCTCAAAAAGCAAAGCTTATATTCCATGTTCCTCAAACATGGCCCCTTTAAGACGTATGGACTTCAACTCCCAGAATTCCCTAGCCCGCTGGCTTTCCCAGTTTTCTCACTGGGGAATTCTGGGAGTTGAAGTCCCTGGATATATATGAAAGCGGCCAGGGTTGAGAAACCCTGCCATGAGGTTTAAAACAACGTTTTTCAAACTTGGCCCCTTTAAGATGTGTGCATTTCAACTCCCAGAATTCCCCAGCCAGATTTGCTTTCTCAATTTGCTGGCTGGGGAATTCTGGGAGTCAAAGTCCATGGATGTATATTCAAGTGGCCAAGGTTAAGAAATATTGTGCTAGGGAATTAAACCCATGGTTTTCAAACTTGGGCCCTTTTAAAATATATGGACTTCAACTCCCAGAATTCCCTAGTCTGGGGAATTCAGGGAGTTGAAGTCCACATGTCTTATTACAGATGAACAGAGCTGGAAGGGACCTTGTAGGTCATCTAGTCGAACCCCCACCCAACCCACCCAAGAAGGAAACCCTACACCATTTCTGACAGATGGCAGCCCCGTCTCTTCTTGAAAGCCTCCAATGAAGAAGGTCCCACAATTTCTTTTCCACGGGTTGATGGTTCTCCCTGACAGAAAATTCCTCCTTATTTCCAGGTTGAATCTCTCCTTGATCAGTTTCCATCCATCGTTCCTTGTCTGGATGTCTTGGAAAATAGCTTGACCCCTTCCTCCTCTCTGGGGCAGCCCCTCAAATATTGGAAGACTGCTATGGTAAAAGTTCCAAGTTTGAAAAAAGACGCGTTGACATTCTGGACTCTTCTCTGATGCCTTTCCAAGCCAATGGAGACATGGTCTTTCTCTCGTTAGCCTTGGTTGGTTCTCACTGGCTGGTTGGTTCTTGGTTGGTTCTCTTAGCCATCCTGGTTCTCACTGGCTTAGGAATTGCTGGCTTCTGCGTCACCAGCTTAGCTTCTCCCACCAGGTCACAATCTCCCCATCTATCTATTTGATGGACCATTCCTCCTTAGGACAGATCACAAAGAAGTTTAGCATCAGCAATTGGCCGGGACTGGGAGGCTGGTCATCTGGTCATCCTTGTGGCTGCCCCAGACGGTTGCTACCACGGGTGTACGTCAACCTCCAAAGATTGATCGTTTGCTGCTTCCTGAAGCTGGCATTTGTGGGGGCACCCAGAGCAGCACCAGTCTCCCCTGAGGGACGTGGCCCCCTCCCCGCACACAACTTCACTTGTTGTCCCTCTGCAATTGGAGTCACGGGGAGCGAGGAGGAACCCCGATGATGTCTGTGGAGGTTCTCCATCGTCCTCCAGGCCATGGTTGTCCCAAAGTTGCCTTTTTCCCCCCCCGGAAGGCAACTGGACTTCCTTGGTGTTTTCTTTGAAAATGTTTCACTTCTCATGCAAGAAGCTTCTTCACTTCTTCAGAACTGAAGAAGCATCTTGGATGAGGAGAGAGACACATCCAAAAAAAAAAATACTAAGAAACTCCACTTGTTTGGTCTCCCTGATGGTCTTCATTTTCTAAATCGTCTTCCGTCTCACGGTGCCCATCCTCTGGAAATAAAAAAAACTTTCCTCCCCAAAGATTTGTGTCTTTTCCGCACTTCGGTTGATCCTGGAAGATCTGTTTTAGCTCTCAGGCCCCAGGATGGAGTCATCACCGATGGTCATTTTTTGAGGGTTTTTTGGTGGGTTGTGCTTCTGTCCAGATGTACATTTTTCCCCTATTTTATTGTTTCCTGCCTTCAGATATTAGCCCCCCAGGAGTCATCTGGCTTGTTAGTTGGTCTCCAAATCTAACAAAATAAATAATAACCCATCAGATCTAAAGTGACAAAGATCGTCCATTCAGAATAAGATCCCACAATGCTGGCAATTTTTAAAATGAAAAACAAATTTTGATATTTGAATTTTGTTGGGATGGGATGGGATGAGATAAGATAAGATAACCTTTATTGTAACTTTTTTCTGTGAACATACTGGCACACATTAAAAAATGAAATTCTGATGCCTGTTCCCAAAAGTGTATGTATGTATGTATGTATGTATGTATGTATGTATTATTATTGTTATTATTATTATTATTATTATTATTATTATTATATATATGTATATATGTATATGTGTGTGTGTGTGTCTGTGTGTGTGTGTCTGTGCACGTGTGTGTAGGTCTAGGTGTGTTCGGGTCTTTTTCTGTGTAAGATTAAGAGTATCTTGGCAATGTTTCGGCGAGGTCCCACTCGCCATCCTCAGGCTGGTGCTTTCGGTTTCGTGTCAGTGCAAGCAGTGTGTGATCGGAGCTGCCGTCTCTCTATAAATACTGGTGGGGGGGGCTGGTGTGCTGGGCTGGTTGGCTGCGCTGCTGCCTCTTGATTGGTTGATGGAGTTGATGTTGGTATAATGGGCTGTGTGATGGCCTTGTGAGTTTTGTTGTGGAGATATCCTATACAGCACAAGATCCAGGATATCTCCACCACAAAACTCACAAGGCCATCACACAGCCCATTATACCAACAGGCAGCAGCGCAGCCAACCAGCACAGCACACCAGCTCCCACCACCAGTATTTATAGAGAGACAGCAGGTCCGATCACACAGTGCTTGCACTGGCACGAAGCCGAAAGCACCAGCCTGAGGATGGTGTGTGGGACCTTGCCGAAACGTCACAGGAAAAGACCCAAACACACCTAGACCTACATACCTGTACCCATGAAAATCTATGAAAATAAATATATATATATATATATATATATATATATATATATATTCACAGACCACCTAGAATACATTGCAGAAGAGTCTTAAGAATCAAAATAAAATGTTAATTATTTCCAATAATTTGAGAACGAAGCAAAATACCTTATCAAAACAGCTCAGGATTAAGGAATATGTTTGTGGTATTAAGAGGAGATTAAGCAAAGATCTGTTTTCATCTTTGTTGGAAACCTGAGAGAATATATATATATATAGAAAAGTTCTGTTTCAACTTCATTACAGTGTATTTGAAGCTTAAAATTTGCAGAAATGTCTGACTCACTATTGCCCTGTTTCCATTTAATATTCCTAAATTGATTGATATAGTTTTGAGGGAAAGTAATGGGATTTGGAGAATGCAAATGCAATTCTGAATTATATACCTAAATTTTGGGATCTAACAGTCTATGAAAAACTATTGATCTATTGAGCCAGCATGGGGTGGGGTGGAATTACTGTGGAAAAACCATGCAAAACTGATTTACAATCCGGGATCAATGATGTGTGGTCCCTTTCTGCATAATCAGAAGGCTGATCGATGCTATTCTGGCTGGTTCAAGGTTTAATGCAGATTTAAAAGCTCCCCTGTTGACTAAGTTTCTCTCCTTTCTCTTTCTTCGCTTTTCCCCCCTTCTTGTTCTTAGTGTTATGCCTCCTGTTTTCTCTGTACTTTATTTAAGTCGTCGGAATTTATATTTCAAAACAGAAAAAAAATCAGCTCGGGCATTAATTGGCAGCCGGCACTGATGCTGCAAAGATGCTCCTGGCCAGGTGTCTCCCTTAGCAACCAGGATGCTACCTTCTGCATCAGTCGAGCAAAACCACAAGGACAACTCCAAACACAGAGAACATAAACGGAATAACAGGAGTTGGAAGGGACCATGTAGGGCATCTAGTCCAACCCCACCCCCGCCCAAGCACCCACAATTTCCAAAGGCAACTTCTGTTCCATTGGTTGATTGTTCAGAAAATTCCTCCTTATTTCCAGGTTGAATCTCTCCATGGTCAGTTTCCATCCCTTATTCCTTGTCTGGCCTTCGGGTGCCTTGGACAATAGCTTGACCGCCGCCTCCTCTCTGGGGCAGCACCTCAAATATTGGAAGATGTTCTCCTGTCTCCCCTCTTCCCTAGACTAGCCAGGCCCAGTTCCTGTAACCATTCATTGTATGTGAATGGAATAGGAGAAGGGAAGGGACCTTGGAGGTCCTGTAGTCCAGCCTCCTGCTCAAGCTACTGAGCTCGACTATTCCAGACAAGGGTTGGTCCCGTCTCTTCTTGAAAACTCCCTGGGATGGATCCCTCTCACAAGCCACAGGAGGGAAAACTTGGAGGCAACTTGTTCCAATAACTTACCATTTTCACTGTTGGGAATTTTCTCCGTTCTAGATTGGCCGGAACCCCTTTTGACAAGTTGCCATCCATTATTTCTTGCCTGGCCTTCGGATGCTTTATTATTGTGTAAATGTGAGGTGGCCAGTGGGCAAAGGGTAGTCCTTCAGCCGTTTCTGCCTGTTTTCCCGCCTGTGGCTTTAGCCTTGGCTGAGCTGTTATGAACCTCTCCTCCTAGTGTTATTTATTTCATTTTTGACCTGCCACAATCAGGCGACTTGATCATGTTGCATCAGCACAACTGTGATGGCTGCAGGTCACTAAAGCTAAGAGAACGAGAACCAACAACCCAAAGTTGGCCGTAGCTGCTCTTGACCAGAGATCCTTTGAACCTCCAACAACTTTGGCACCTTGGGCAGTATCCTCAGGCTACACAAATTTGGGGGCGGGAGGGAGAGTAGGCAAGCCCCCCACACACACACATTTCCATCCCAGAGAACCACCCACCCACGCATAAAATCTCTCTCTTTTTAGTGCGCTTCGTGGACTGAGCCCAGAGTCCAGGCAGAAGCTCAGAAGGGAGTTACGGAGAGGCAGAACAGAATACAGGCGGTTCTCAACTCACAACCGGTTGCTTTTAATGACTGAAATCCCTGGGATCAAAAATTATGAGTTTGGTGGTCCCTGAGGTCCAAATGGTTGGCGACCCCTGGTCTAGTCCAGCCCCCTCCTCAGGCAGGAGACCCTATCCCATTCCAGACAAGCGGCTTTCCAATCTCTTCTTAAAAAGCTCCATTGATGGACCATTCACAGCTTCTGGTGGCCAGCTGTTCCACTGATTAATTGTCCTCACTGTCAGGAAATTCCTCCTTAGTTCTAGGTTGCTTCTCTTCTTAGATTCCATCCGTTGTTTCTTGTCCTGCCCTCGGGTTCTTCTTTGTGGCAGCCCTTTAAAAATTGAAATATTGAAACACCGCTAGCAGGTCTCCCCTAATTCTTCCCTACCCAATTCCTGCCATCCTTCTTTATATATTTTATCCTCCAGTCCCCGGATCCTCTTCGTTGCTCTTCTCTGCACTCTTTCCAGAGTCTCCACATCTTTTTTTATATATATTGTGGTGTCCAAAACTGGACACAGCATTCCAAGTGGATGGATGAAGCCTCTCTTTAAAAGGCTTCCTGACCAAACACGGTGCTTTCATGTGGACACTAAACAGCACTGGGGAGAAACAAGGACTTTGTGGGAACTTTAAGCATGTCACTGGTGGGCTTTCGTTGCGGGAATCCAAAGCGGTCAGCAAAGTCCTAAACTCTCTTCTTCGTACAGAATACCCGCCTACTTGTATTGTGTTTTGCAGAGATTGCATTTCTTACAAGAAACTCCATCAACCAGAAGTTTACAACCCCCTGAAACATCAAATTAATATATACTTCTAGCAATAAAGCGTGTTTTTTTTTTAAATAAAGGCATGTACATTTTTACATGTAAGGCTCCTGCACCTTTAATAGTCTACAGGGCGGTGTAAATGTAACTCTTATGTGCACCAGGAAAGCTCCCAAGTTGGTGTGACTGACTTCATTGCGATATTTGCTTTATTGCACTAGCCTGGAACCGAATCAGCCACCTCTCCAGGTAGGCCTGCCTAAGCCAGAAATATGCACACCTGGGTGCAGTGAACAAAATCAAAGGTAGCCAGACTGGTGTGATTGAAGCTCGGCTTAGTCTTTGTGTGTTCTCTCTCTGTGTGTGGGGGGGTGTGTGTTGTACACATACAAAACACCATGGATGGCTGGGGAATTCTGGGAGTTGAAGTCCACACCGGAGGTGGTGGCATTCAGCAGGTTCTGACCAGTTCTGGAGAACCGGTAGCAGAAATTTTGAGTAGTTCAGAGAACCTCTGACCGGCCCCACTCCATTCTCTGCCTCCCATCAAGTCCCGGCTGATCGGCTGGGTCTCCTTTGGTTGCCCTGCACAGGAGAAGGGAGCTGGAAAGCAGGTTAGCGGGGTGGGCAGGGAAGGGGGATTTTGCAGTATCCATCCCCTGCCACGCCCACCAAGCCACACCACGCCCACCAAGCCACGCCCACAGAACCGGTAGTAAAAAAAATGGATCCCTCCCCTCTACACGTCTTAAATTGGCCAAGGTTGGAGAGCTCTGGTCTGCTTTCTCCTCTTCCCCAGTTCCTCTTGAGCCCTGTAGCTGGGGAGAAGTTGAGTCAGTCCCTCAAAGTTTTAAGAAAACCCCTTTCAACAATGCAAAGACCCCTCCCCTCATTTCTGCTCCAGGCTCCTGCCGACCCAGATGCCTCTCAATCAAATCCCCCAGCAGATAACGAACAGCTGTCCTGTCTTTGCCTGGACCCAGGACCTCTTTTGTCTTCTACCTGAATATCATCCGCTACCCACATGGCCCGTGGAGGTGAGGCTTAGGAAGACGTGGATGGTGTCCCTTGCAACGTCACAGAAGGAGCGGAGTCATCAGAACAGAACAACACAGTCGGAAGGGACCTTGGAGGTCTTCTAGTCCAACCCCCTGCTCAGGCAGGAGACCCTCTATACCCTTTCAGACCAAGGGTTGTCCCATCTCTTCTTAAGTTGGAGCATTCACAACTTCTGGGGACAAGTCGTTCTGTTCATTAATTGTTCTCACTGTTTGGAAATTTCTCCTTGCTTCTCTCTTCTCTCTCTTAGCTTCCATCCGTTGTTTTCTCGCTTTGCCTTGGGGTGCTTTGGAGAATAATTTGACCCCCACTTCTTTGTGGCAACCCCTCAGAACTGGGAAGACTACGAACATGTCACTCCTAGTACTCTTAGTTACACAAGACAGACTCTCTTCTTGCAACCATCCTTCATACAGTTTATTCTTCCTGGTCCTCTTCGTCGCTCTTCTCTGCACTCTTTCCAGAGTTTCAACATCTTTTTATATATATATATATCATGGCCACCAAAACTGGGAGCAGTATTGCAAGTGGGGCCTTACCACAGCATTATAAAGCGGTACTAACATCCTGACCGGACGTGGGAAGGGTGCTGTCACGGAGGACGCATCTCTCTCTCCTTGTGTTCTTTCTCGGGAGGATCAGATGAGGGTTTTGAGACATCGTCCCTACGGGGTGGTTATTGGGGTGAAGGAGGGTGAACCCCAAGGGGACAGAAACAATCATTTTCTGCTGCCTGGATCCTCCAAATAGGAAGAAAATGCGGCGGTGAGGCGGTTCTGCAATTGCAAGGTAGATTTAGGAGGTGCCACAAATTATCTTAGGCCTCGTGATGCAGTTTTACCGTAGATTTGCAAGCTGCTGCACTGCTGTCCGTCCTTGTGTGCTGGCAACTCTGAAAGACCAGCGAAATATTTGATGAGTTGACAGAACTCTGAGGTCGGCCACCTTCTGGGTCTTGGCGGCTGCCTTGTGGGTCAGCAGCTCCACCCAACCCACCCCAGATCTGGATGGACCGGATCCTGTTTGGACTGTCAGAAGGAGCAGAACCAGGCTGCCCCTCGTGCATTTGGGCTGGGCGGGTTAGAGGATCCTTGTGGCTTCACCCCGTTGTTGCTCGGTTGTTGTCT
Organism: Pseudonaja textilis; assembly: GCF_049901715.1. Classification (NCBI taxonomy): domain Eukaryota; kingdom Metazoa; phylum Chordata; class Lepidosauria; order Squamata; family Elapidae; genus Pseudonaja; species Pseudonaja textilis. Next base: position 256,211,606 of record NC_141991.1, read on the forward strand.
CTTATTGGTTCCAGCTGAATGATCTCTCGGGACCCCTGACACGGGTTCATTGATTGATGCTGATTGCAATCTCTTTTTTTTTAATTAGAGCTGTTTTCTGGTTTTAATTTCTTATTAGCTGCCCCAGGGCACCACAGTGAGGAGGGAGGGAGGGGAGGGAAAGGAAGAAGGAAGAGAGGGAGGAAGAAGGAAAGAAAGGAGGAAAGAAAGAGGAAGAAAGGAAAGAAGAAAGAAAGAGGGAAGAAGGAAAAGAAAGAAGGAAAGAAAGAGGAAGAAAGGAAAGGGAGAGAGGAAAGAAGGAAGGAAGGAAGGAAGGGAAGGAAGGAAGAAAGGGAAAGGAAGGGAAAGGGAGAGAGGAAAGGAAAGAAGAAAGGGGAGGGAAGGAGGGAAAGGAAGAAGGAAGAGAGGGGGAAGAAGGAAAAGAAAGGAGGAAAGAAAGAGGAAGAAAGAAAAGAAGAAAGAAAGAGGGAAGAAGGAAAAGAAAGAATGAAAGAAAGGAAGAAAGAAAGAGGAAGAAAGGAAAGGGAGAGAGGAAGGAAGGAAGGAAGGAAGGAAGGAAGGGAAAAGGAGCGAGGAAAGGGAAGAAGAAAGGGCGGAAAGGGAAGGGAAAGGACGAAAAGGAAGGAAGGGAGGGAGGGAGGAAAAGGAAGAAGGAAGAGGGGCAGAAGGGAAGAAGAGAGGAAAGGGAAGGAAGGAAGGAAAAGAAAGAGAAAAAAGAAAGGGAAGGGAAGGGAGGGAAGGAAGGAAGGAGAAGGGAAGGAGGGGAAGGGAGGAAGTCGCAGCATCCTCCCTATCTGCCCCCTGCTTCCGCGCTTTTCACAAGGACTGAAATCCTTCTATGAAGAGGAACGAGGCCCATGCTCCTCTGCCTTCCCTCTCGCTCTGTGGTCCATATCCACCCTGGGGATGGCCGGGGGAGGGGGTGCCCCTCTGTCCTCCTTCTGCCCTTCTCCCCTCAGCTGCACCCACTGGCCTCCTGCTCCACTGACCCCCAGCGACCGTGTCTCTTTCTCTCCCCAGATGGCTCCCCCCGTGCCCGCAGCCTGCGGTGTGGTGTTAGCCGCCATGGTGGTAGTCTACGCTCAGAAGCACAGCCAGCAAGGTGAGTGGTCAGGGTCTCCTCTTCCTCCTCCTCCTCCTCCTCCTCCCTCCTCCTCCTCCTCCTCCTCCCTCCTCCTCCTCCTCCTCCTCCTCCTCCTCCTCCTCTTCTTCTTCTCTCTCTCTCTCTCTCTCTCTGCCCCTTCCCTGCTTCTCAGTCTTTGGGGTGTTTGGCTCCTTTGGTCTAAAGGGGGAAGGCGTGGGCGCAGCTGTTGTGCCCACTCTCAGGGCAGGGATGAGGTGCCCAGTTGGTTCTTCTGGATCCAAGAGACAAGGAGCTTTCCAGCAAAGGGAGGAATGTAAAGCTTCATTTTTTAGCTCAAGCAAAGAGAGGGAAGGAGGGAGCGAGGAAGGGAAGGGAAGGAAGGAAGGAAGGAAGGAAGGAAGGAAGGAAGGAAGGAAGGAAGGAAGGAAGGAAGGAAGGAAGGAAGGAAGGAAGGAAGGAAGACTTGAAAAAAAGAATACCCACCAAGCAAGACCCCCAAATCTCTTACAGGCTGCCGGTTGCTCCTTAACAACAGAACGTCCATTTTCCACATTATAGATGACTTAGGCCCATTCTGTTGTGGCCCACCAGCAGCCAGCAGTCAGTGGAGCTGGCGGCAGACTCAGACGGTGAGGAGGTTGGGGAGGGAACTGGGCCAGTCCTGGAGTCTGGGGAAGGCTCTGATGAGGGCTCTGTGTTAGAGACAGAGATGGGGCCAGGGCCACCTAACAGTTATCAGCTGCCTTTGGAGTCAGACATCAGTGGGGAAGAAGAACAGCTGGAGCCTGTTCCCAGTGGGCACATGCACAGAGCTGCCAGGAGAAGGGAACAGTTAAGGAACAAGGGTGGACTTGGGAGTAAAGGCTCAGGTGGACGGTGGATGGCCCCTCCCATAAGGAATAAAAGAGGAGTGAAAGGGGAGCGGCGTTTACAGGAGACAATTAGTTCAATTCATGAGGGTGAAGATCTGATCCTGTTCTTGCCAAGTAATTGCTGCTACAGTGTGGCATTTGGAAGCTATCGGCCTGGCAACTCTCCAAGCCTGATCAAGGTCTGTCATTGTGAAATCTCATGAAAGACTGTTTTCCGGGACTTTGCTGGAGTGGAATTCACTTTGGCCTGAATAAAAGGGGTTTTATCGGGACGAGGAGTCGGCTTTGTGATCTTGGGAAGGTCTAGGTCAGAACACATTCGTTTAACAACTGTTCAGAGCTTTGACGGCGCTGAAACAAGGGACTTGTGACCCGTCCTCACACTGACGACCAGCGGAGGGTCCCACAAGCCTGGGATCAAACTTCTGAGTGTTTTAAGATGGTTGCAATGTACTGGGGGCGGGTGTCCCATAAATAATATTTGCACCCTTCCCAGAGGGTTTTTTTTTCAAAGTAAAGGGGATGCTGGATTCACTTAGCAACCATGTGATTCACTTAAAGACTGCAGCACAAAAGGTTGCAAAATCAGGCACAATTCACCGAAAGCCCGCTTAGCAAAGGATGTTTTGGTGCCAAATTGTGGGTGTAAGCCAAGGACTCTGTGTACTCAGTGCTGGGTTCTCGGCCACAATCTTTAGCAAAACCTGGCACCAGGAACTCGGGGCTCTGCTTTGGTCAGGAGGCAATGATACCTTGATTTTTAAATATCTTTTTTGTTAGTTTATCGAAGTATAAAATACAAATTATTTTTTTAAAAAAATCAATAGAAAACTTTGCAGGGTGGGGGGAAGGGAAAAGAAAATAGAAAGAAGGAAATAGAAAGAAAAGGGCAAAGACTTCCAACTCTCTTTAGCACAGAAGATAACATTAATAGAGTTGGGAGGGACCTTGTAGGTCATCTAGTCCAACCCGCACCCACCCAAGCAGGAGACCCTACACCATTTCTGACAGGTGGCAGTCCAGTCTCTTCTTGAAAGTAATTACAACCTGAACTTTTTACTTTTACACAGCAGGACATACAAGCCATTTTTACAGCTTATTATTCATTCATATTAATTCCCCTTTGTATTTTATACTTCGATAAACCAATACAAAAGATGTTTTTTTTTCCAAAAAAAAAGAGAGAGTGCAAGTCCATTACCTTCGTCCGCTGGCAAATAATTTCAGAATGGGAATCAAAACTTTTTGAAACTTTCACAGCTGGAAAAACTTTAAAGCTACCTGAAAATTGCCCCTCCCCCTCCTTTATTCAGTCACGCATATTTTTAATAAATAAATAAACCAACAAACCAAAGCAGACCGGTTCAAAATGAGGTCTAAACTTCTAGAGGTTTCTTAAATAGAGAGGAGGAATCGAAATGCCCCACTGAAATGGCCACTGCCCCAGGTGATGCCCTAGGTGCAGGTAGAGGTGTGTGTGTGTGCGTGTGTGCGTGTGTGTGTGTGTGAACATCTTTCCAGGCTTTGGTTGCAGAAAAATTGACGGGAGGAAATTATGTTTCTTGGGGAATATTGTTATTTATTGGTGCAGCAGCGCCCCGACTGAAGATAACAAATTAGTGAGGCTGCGTGGATTGGTGTAAATAAATGTCCCCAACTATTTATTGAAGGCTGCTCTATTATTGCAGTTTTTAACCGCGTTTTTATTTAATGTGTCATCCGGCATTGTCATAACTCTTTGGCCCGAGGAATTAAAAAGGAGCAGCTGGAATGAGGCCTCTCCCTTCCTCCCTCCCTCCCTCGGTCTGTCCAAAGAGCCAGCCGCGTATCGTAAAATTAATAAACAGCCATCACCATAACTAATAATGGAGAAGAGATGAATAGGGACAGGCAGATTAAAACGATGTGTTTCGAATCAGGAGAGAGGAAGAGAGGGGCAGAAGCCTCTGGAAGGAGATCCAGATGGGATCCTGTTAGAAAGGCAGGACGGGCTTGCAAAGATGGAGCCCCTTGGATGGGGAAGGCTACGACTGCAATCTTTATTACTACGTGAGACCGTGGTTGAGCTTTGCCTCTTTCTTATGTCCAGTTGTTAAGTGAATCCTTGCGTTTGTTAACGTTCGTGACATGGTGGTTAAGGGAATCTGGTTTCCTCACGGAAGAGGCAGTCAGACTATTCTGCAAAGCCCCAGAAGGCAGGACAGGAAGCAATGGGTGGAAACTTAACCAAGGACCTAGAAATAAGGAGGACATTTCTTGACAGTGAGGACAATTAACCCGCGGGACTACTTGCCTCCAGAAGTTGTGGCTGCTCCAACACTGGAAGTTTGAAAGAAGAAAGCGGGGCGGGTATTTGTCTGAAGTCAGGTAGGGTTTTCTACGAAACACGGAGTTGGACTAGAAGACCTCTAAGGTCTCTTCCCATTGTATTATTCTACTCTATCCTATTCTGGGGTCGGAGGCTGAAACGTATGAAAAACGGTTGCTGGAACTGGGTGGGTCTGGTTTAAGGAAGAGATGGACCGGGGTGACGTGACCCTAGCAGGCTTCCAAGATCTGAGTGGTTGACCCCAAAGAAGAGAGTGCGGGGGGGCTCAGGCCAAAGCCCCCCCAGTGCAGGACAAGAAGCAACAGGTGGAAACCAATCAAGGAGAGAAGCAACTGGGAACTAAGGAGGGATTTCCTGACACGATCATTAGTCCGTGGAACTGCTTGCCACCAGAAGTAGCAGATGCTCCAACACTGGAGGTTTTTAAGAAGAGATTGGACACCCAATTGTCTGAAGTGGTGTAGGGTTTCCTGCCCAGGCAGGGGGTTGGACTAGAAGACCTCCAAGGTTCCTTCCAACCCTGTTATTCTATTGTTAGAAGGTTGCAAAAACTGATCACGCAACCCCGGGATACTGCAACGGTCATAACCCTGAGTCAGTTGCCAAGCATCCCAATTCTGATCACGTGACCCCAGGTGGATTCAATGGTCGTAAGTCTGGCAAATCATCATCCGTCACTTTTTTCACGGCTGTTGTAACTTCAAATGAACTTTTGGTCAAACGATAAGGACTCCCGGTAAGGACTTGTGCAGCTCCAGATGGCACCTTCTGGTGTAAAACATCTCTGGGTTCACAGGGTCCTCAGGGCATTGCCTGCCAACTGAATACAGAATGACTGAGTTGGAAGGGACCTTAGAGATCCTCCAGTCCAACCCCCCTGCTCAGGCAGGGGACCATGTACCATTTCCCACAAATGTTTGCCCTCTCTCTTCTTAAAAGCCTCCGGGGATGGAGTAGCCACAACTTCTGAAGGCAAGTCGTTCCATGGGTTAATTACCAGAATGGCAGAGTTGAGAGGGACCTTGGAGGTCTTCTAGTCCAACCCCCCTGCCCAAGCAGAAAACCTGATAACATTTCAGACAAATGGCTTCCCCATCTCTTCTCATCACTCCTCATCACCCATCCCCTCCCACTTGTGACTGTAAGACCGTAACTTTGTCACTTGTATCCTTACGATTTATATGGACTGTTTCCTAGTCTGATTTGATGGCTTATTGTACCCTATGACCGTCATTAAGTGTTTTACCTGATGATTTTTGATGAGTATCTTTTCTTTTATATACACTGAGCATTTGCACCAAGACAAATTCCTTGTGTGTCCAATCACACTTGGCCAATAAAGAATTCTATTCTTTCTTTCTTTCTTTCTTTCTTTCTTTCTTTCTTTCTTTCTTTCTTTCTTTCTTTCTTTCTTTCTTTCTTTCTTCCTTTCTCCCTTTCTCCCTTTCTTTCTCCCATTCTTTTCTTTCTTTCTCTTTTTATCTATCTATCTATCTATCTATCTATCATCTATCCATCTATCTATCTATCTATCTATCTATCTATCTATCTATCTATCTATCTATCTATCTATCTATCTATCTATCTTATCAATCTCTATCATCTACCTACCTACCTATTATCTATCTATCTATCTATCTATCTATCTATCTATCTATCTTTCTATCTATCTCTATCTATCTGATTGCGTATTGTACCCTCTGACTATCATTAAGTGTTGCACCTGATGATCCTTGACTCTTGACAAATGTATCTTTCCTTTTATGTTCACTGAGAGCATTTGCACCAAGACAAATTCCTTGTGTGTCCAATCACACTTGGCCAATCAAGAATTCTATTCTATTCTATTCTATTCCATTCCATTCCATTCCATTCTATTCTATTAAATTCCATTCCATTCCATTCCATTCCATTCCATTCCATTCCATTCCATTCTTATTGTGCCTGATGACTATCATTAAGTGTTGAACCTGATGATTCTGGACTCTTGACAAATGTATCTTTCCTTTTATGTACCCTGAGAGCATTTGCACCGAGACAAATTCCTTGTGTGTCCAATTGCACTTGGCCAATCAAGAATTCTATTCTATTCTATTCTATTCTTAAAAACCTCCAGGTGATAAAGCACCCACAACTTCTGGAGGCAAATTGTTCCACTGGTTAATTGTTCTCACAGTCAGGAAATCCCTCCTAGTTCCAGGTCGCTTCTCTCCTTGATTAATTTCCCTCCATTGCTCCTTGTCCTGCCTCGAGGTGCTTTGGAAAATAAATTGACAGCCCCCCACCCACCCTCTTCTTTGGGGCAGCCCCTGAGATATTGAAAGGTGGTAAGTAAGCCCTAGCCTTTCTCTTGATTGAAGTAGACGTCACTCCCAATTCCAGCAGCCTTTCATCACGTGTCTAAGCTCCAGTCCCCTAATCCTCTGGGTTGCTCTGCTCTGCACTCTCCCTTGGAAGATAAGCCAGGTAGCGACCCCAATAACGCCCCCCCCTCCTCCCCAAGCAGGGCTGAAGTGGTTTTGCAACCCCACAGCAAATAATTCCAACCTCCATAATCCCCAGCCAAAAGCTCACCTGGAACCTGTCGGCCTTCTTGAGCCAAAGGGAAAAGCAGGTGGTGGACAGGTGTCCATTTCTTCCCGCGGTCTTGCACCTTCTTCGTTCTCCTCCTTCCACGTCTTCTCTCACTCTTTGCTTTTTCTACTTATCAGGATCCGGTCCCTATAATTAAGTGCCCCCCCACACACACACACACACGCACACAGGAGAAGTCGTGCCTTCTGGATTCCTCCCATTTTTAAAAGAGTAATTCTCTGTTATTGATCCGCACCTTGGCTGAATTACCTCACCTTTAAATAATAATTAGGTTTGCTCCCCTGAGAGGAGGGAGGTAACGCACCGTTGGAAATGAATAACCTTCCCCAGTTTCCTCCACAACCACCGGAGCCACACTCCCACTCCCGGTCGGTTGTTCCTCCTCTCCCTCCGAGTCAGATTCCAACAAGGGCATGACGGGGACTGCTCAAAGTTACAACGGCCCTGAAAAAAAAAAGTGACTTGCAGCCATTTTGTTTTTACATTTACAACTGTTGCAGCATCCCCTGTCAAGTCGCAAAGCCCTCCTGGCTTGCTCTTGAGTTGACATAAGAAAGAGGGGTAGGAGATCTGATGGAGCCCTTTGGTTGCTATGACCACAAGCACAACCCACGCATCCCATTCTCCAGGTTGTGTCTCAGGTGATCAGAGCCAGTGCTTCGGTTGGAGAATGTGATTTTTGACACGCCGTGGTAGGAGGGGGGGAAACAGGGTCATCGGTCGGTAGTAAATTATGTAGGGCAGAGCTCACTGCACTTGGGAAAAGTACCGAAGTGTTGCTCCTAATCAATAGTTGGATTTCTTTTGAAACTTGGCTCAAGGCTCATGAATTCGTTAGGGCATCCGTAGGAACCCTGACATCCCCATGGTCATTATTAGGGATACACCCTAGCAGAATCTCCACGGCAGTCAGGCAGGCAGGCAAAATATGTGAGATAAACATTTTTGTAGCTTACACTCAGTAAAAACAGATACACCGTGCTAGTTAAATAGTTTATTCCAGTAAGCGTTATAGCATAGTCAAAACAGTCCATATATCATTCACTAGTTTAGTCCGTCTGGGGATTATTCAGTTGCAAAGTCCAGTGTCGAAAAAGAGAGGTCAGTAAACTTACAAATATCAGTCCAGTAATATATCTCCTCGCAGTAGAGATATGAAGAAGTCAAACCTCCTTTATTCCTTCAGCGTTCAGCAACTCAGCAGTAGGGAACACGCAGTTAGCAAACCATCAATCCATCAAACCAGCAATTGTCAGCAATCCAGCAGGTTCTCTTGCTCCCTCTTATGGCGGTTCACAACCGCACCCCAAATTACATGCTTTGCAGTTTAAAGTGACACACACTTAAACTGACTATCATAGTTTATATATATATTATTTTACCCAAACTACGTTAGGTAACCTTGTTATTCCTAACAGTCATGTGATCAAAATTCAGGCTCTCGCCAACTGACTTGTTCTGATGATGGTTGCGGTGTCCTGGGATGACGTGACCCCCCTCTTGCAACCTTCTGACAAGCCAAGTCAACGCCGAAGCCAAATTCACTTAACGCCCGTTGCTTCGTTTTCACTCACCTCTAAGGGAAATTTAGCCTTCCGTTCAATAACGAATCTAAGGCACCAAGCAATTTATTTCCTCTAGACTCCAATGTTTAACCCGCCTACATTTTAAACGTATTGATTGCCTTGAGCCCCGATTGAAAGGATGAATAAAGATACACATATAGTACCGTATTAAATAGGGGCTATCGAGTGCGTTTGAGCACCCCTGGTTTCCTTCGTAAGACAGTCCTGCGTCTTATATATTTTATTTAGTGCGTGGGAAATTATTATTTTTTAATGAGAAGGGTAGGGGGTGGGATTCTACCGGTTCGGACCGGTTCTGTCGATCCGGTTGTTAGGAAAAGCAGCAAATTGTGACCCTGGCTGGCCCCTCCGCACCCAGTCAGTCCTTATCGTGCGTGCATGATCCGGCGTGCATGCCTGTCATCACTGGCTGTGTTCTCCCCCTCCCAGTCACCTCCATTTTTTGCATTCTGGGAGCAAAAACGCCCCCCCCCCCGGGAGGCTTCCCTGAGGCCCAGGAGGCTTTGCTGCAAAAAAAGAAGCCACGCCCACCTAGCCACGCCCACAGAACAGGTTGTTTAAAAAAACTGAGCCCCACTCCTGGAGAAGGGGGCTGCCCCCAGGGTCAGTGGAAAACCTGATCTAAGGGCCCCCTGGCTACCCTAAATTTACGATCCGCAGGTGAGACCTTCCAGAAGAGGCTCCTGTTGAAGAGGCGAGAGGGGGAGAAGGGCCTCCCCTCCCTCCAGAGCTGGGCTTGGCCCGCCCTCTGTCCATGCTCAGAGGCATTTGGTAGGCTGTATCTCTGCTCCCCTGCATAGAAAGGCACCTACAGCGGGAAAGGGGATGGGGGGAACGTCCTTGTGCAAACTGCAGAAAGAAAGCGGCTGCTTCCTTGATTTTTCTCAATGTTTATTTTTATTTACTGAAAGTTAAAATATAAACTCCAAAGGGGTGCGGGAGAAATCTTAGTAAATCAAAAGTAAGCTAAGATAAATATTGAGAGAAAAATGTGCCTTGAAACAAAGAGAAAGAGACATAGAGGTCGATTTTCCCTTTGGTAAATGTAGGGCATTGATAAATATATTGCAAAAATAATAATTATCCCCTGTGCAAAACAGGCCCATATTTTATAAACGTATACAAATCTGTTGGCAACCAACCTGATCTGTCAGCTATCTACTCTCTCTGTCTGTCTCTCTCTCTCTCTCTCTCTGTGTGTGTGTGTGTATGTGTGTATGTGTGTGTTATTGAGTAAGTTTTGCTCCATTTTAGGACCTTTCTTGCCAAGGTTGTTAAATGAATCACTAGTTGTTCAGTTAGTTACCCGGTTGTTAAGTGAATCTGGTTTCCCCACTGACTTTGCTACGGGACACACTGCCAACCGTCATAAAGGTGAGTGAGTTGCCAAGGATCTGAATTTTGATCACGTGGCCCTGGGGAGGCTGCAATGGTCGTAAGTGTGGAAAAGTTCATAAGTCACTTTTTTCAGTGCTGTTATAGATGGTCACCAAATAAACTGTTCTAAGGCAAGGACTCCCTGCGCTTGAATACTGATAAATAATAATAATAATCATTTCTCGACTTGTGACACAGGCCCATAATTTATAAACTTCTATAAATACATTTGCAACCAATTTAACCTGTCATGTATCTATTAGAGATAGACACACAGAGAGGAAGATGATAGATAGATAGATTAGATGAGAGAGAGAGATGAGATGAGAGAGAAAGAGAGAGAGAGAGAGAGAGAGAGATAAGAGACAGAGAGGGAAAGATAGATATAAAGGGGGATCGATAGATAGACGGATAGATAGATGATAGGTAGGTAGGTAGGTAGATAGATGGATGGATGGATAGATAGATAGATAGATAGATAGATAGATAGATAGATAGATAGATAGATAGATAGATAGATAGATAGATAGATAGATAGATAGATAGATAGATAGATAGACAGATAGATTAGATGAGAGAGAGGGATGAGAAAGAAATGTGTGTGTGAGAGAGATAAGAGACAGAGAGGGAAAGATAGATAGATATATAGATAGATAGATAGATAGATAGATAGATAGATAGATAGATAGATAGATAGATAGATAGATAGATAGATAGATAGATAGATAGATAGATAGATAGATAGATAGATAGATAGATAGATAGATAGATAGATAGATGGATGGATGGATGGATGGATAGATAGATAGATAGATAGATAGATAGATAGATAGATAGATAGATAGATAGATAGATAGATAGATAGATAGATAGATAGATAGATAGATAGATAGATGGATGGATGGATGGATGGATGGATGGATGGATGGATGGATAGATAGATGATAGGTGATAGATAGATAGATAGATGATAGATAGATAGATAGATAGATGATAGATAGATAGATAGATAGATAGATAGATAGATAGATAGATAGATAGATAGATAGAGAGAGAGAGAGAGATGAGAGAGAGGGAAGATAGAGAGAGAACAGGAATACTAACAGCAAAGCTAAACTCCTGAGCTGTCCTAGGGAGAGGAAGGAGTCAGTGGGCCCTAGACCCATCCCTTCTTCTGCAAGGGCATTTCTGTGTGTGACCATATCCTCCCACAGGCGTGCAAGCTTGTGTGCATCCACACACATATACACAAGTCTAGCATTTCAAGGAGAAGGTCAGCTTGGAAGCCTCCTCCCCCACCCACCCCCCACACACTTTCCCATCTCCTGGGAGGGGGCTCCTTAGCTCCGCTCTCTGGCCTTTGACTAAAAGAGCCCCCCCGGGTGGGTCTTTGCCTTGGAAATATTGTGCAGAAGACAACGACGTTTAACCCACTCAGCAAGAATCAGGCCCTTGAGCCCTGAGATGCCTTTCCAAGGAGCTGGACTCTGGAGCAGGGTTTGCAGGCCAGGATTATATATATTTATTTAAAGAGAAAACCTCCTTAGAGTGGAAAACAATCACAACACCCTAAAACCTACAATGAACGGTTGCAGGAACTGGGCCTGGCTAGTCTAGGGAAGAGAAGGACCAGGGGAGACAGGAGAGCATCTTCCAGTATTTGAGGGGCTGCCCCAGAGAGGAGGAGGAAGGGGGTCAAGCTTTTCTCCAAGGCACCCTTGAAGGCCAGACAAGGAACAATGGATGGAAACTGAACAAGGAGAGATTCAGCCTAGAAATAAGGAGGAATTTTCTGACAGTGAGGATAATTAACCAGTGGTTGAAGTTGTGAATGCTCCAACACTGGAAGTTTTAAAGAAGAGATTGGATAACTGTTTGTCTGAAGTGGTGCGGTGTAGGGTTTCCTGCCTAGGCAGGAAGTTGGACTAGAAGACCTTCAAGGTCCCATCCAACTCTGTTATTCTATTCTATTCTATTCCTGGAAGAATTGATTAGCTGCCTGGAAGAATTGATAAGGGGGCAGTGATTGGGTTGGGTTGGGTTGGGTTGGGTTGGGTTGAGTTGAGTTGAATTAAATACTGTACTTTGTTTGGCCAAATGTGATTAGACACACATGGAATTTGTCTCTAGTACAGAAGTTCCCAGTTTAGATTTATTTTTCTACACACACACACAAATACTGTATATGAATATTTATATCAGCATCCAGGATTTGAAAGTATAGCTTTAAAAAAAAAAAAAGTCAGCCAGTTGGTAAAAACTCCTTACAGGTGGTCCTCAACTTATGACCTCATTGAGTGTTTCATTGAGTGATGACAGAGCTTCAGCGGTGATGAAGATGGAACTACGCTACCCATCCTCCCTTTTACAAAACTGGGAAGCAAAGGGCAGATGAAGTCAGATCATGAGCACCGTCGGTTTCACTTAGCGACGGGTCCCCTTAACCCCCTAGCTGTGGTCGCTGAACGAGGACTGCCTGGATTGGCAGTTTCAAGTGCAGGAATTGCGACCGCGTGTCCGGAAGGCAGACGGTTGGAGCACGGTCGCGGGTGACCCCTCACGCTTTCATCCCGCTTGCTTCTTAGTCTTCCCGCCCCGCCCCGGTTGTGGTTAAAAACTCAATTAATGACGCTGGAGGCCCCGAGAGCCAGAGCGCCCCTCTGCCTCCCCGTGCAGCGAACCATCTGCGGGGAAGCCGTGCGTTCGACGGGTAGCAGGGATTATTCTCCAAAAAGAGATCAAGAATTTTGCAAAGTTGCCGTAAACATTTTCTTTGCAAGACGGTTTGCAGTTACAAAAGTGTTTCTGGACGTCGGCCAAAAGGCGTCTGTGAAAACTCAACTGCAGAACTCTTCCCTTTGGTGCTGAGCAAAATGTGGAGCAGTAACAATAGATAGTCTGTCCGGGCTCTAGTAGTTCCCCCCCATTTCAAACATGCGTGTCTAGCCGGATTTTCAAAGCTTACAGAAGATTTATTAGGAGTTAACATGTCCGGCACTGCCTGGGTGTAGCCGACTCTGAGACACATCATTCATTGTCACCCTTGACCCTGGTTTTCCCTCCACCTCCTGGGAGTGTCATAATTCATATCCTCCAACGGGACACCTCCATAGCCCAGAGTCATCAATCATGCTCTCCAGTTAGAATTTTGTGGGGCAGAAACTTCGGTCACCTAGTTACTATCTTTGAAAACATTTACGGAATGCACTTTCGGTTTTGCAAGCTGCTGCGCTGCTCCCACCACCCTTTCTGTTGGCAACTCTGAAAAGTCCAGAGAAATATTTTAGGAGATGACCTCGCCCTTTGCTCAGGGCAAGAAGGCCCCAAAAGTGAGCGGGGTGTTGAGAGACTTACCCGGAGGGTAAGATGGAGGGTGGTTGAGGGGGGAAAGCAGTGGTGAAAATGCTACTGGTTCCGTAAAAAGAAGCCTTCGTCGATCACCTGAGTGGGGAAAGAAAAGTGCAGAATCGGCCCCGTGCTTTTCTCTTCTTTACCCTCTCAGCTGATCGGCACAGCAGAAAGCTGCATGCGCGCGCCCATTAGGTGCACACATACGCATCCACGTGCGAAGTGCGCAGTCCCCAAACCGGTTAGGGAAACTGGTAGAATCCCACCATTGGGGGAAAGCGTTGCATAATATAGATGCTCCGCTTTGCTTTTGACATTTTGCCTTAGAGGTTGTAGGTGCTCAAACTCTGGAGGCTTCTAAGAAGAGACTGGTCGGGCCTTTGTCTGAAATGGTATAGGGTTTCCTGACTGAGCAGGGGGTTGGACTAGAAGACCTCGAAGGTCCCTTCCAACTCTTTCGATTTCGTTAGTCTGTTAATTAATCGTTGGAACAGCTGGCCTCCGGAAGTTACGGGTGCTGCATCACTGGAGGCTTTTAAGGACAATCATTTGTCTGGGATGACACAGGGTCTCCTGCCTGAGCAAGGGGTTGGACTAGATGACCTCTTAAGGTTCCTTCCAGCTCTGTTATTCCCTCGTATAGCATCTTTGTCCCGTTTCATGTTGCTGCCTTTCGCCCAGTTATGATTGATGGTGGATCCTGGCTTTATTTTATTTTATTTTATTCTTTCTTTCTTTCTAAGAGCGTTCCACCCCACCTTTCAGAGAAATTCAGAGAAATTCTGGGCTTCCAGGAGAACAGGAATAAATCAGTTTAATAGCGCCGTCATTTGCGTAGGAACTTGGAAGCCCGTCCTGCTAATGGGAGGAAAGCCCAGCCAAGCTGCAGCCCTTCCTACACCCCCTTCTTCCCTGGCTCAGTCATCGGGCCTGGAAGGTTACAGATGACAGATCAACAGAGTGGGAAGGGACCTTGTAGGCCATCTAGTCCAACCCTCACCCAAGCAGGAGACCCTACGCCATTTCTGACAAACAGCTGGCTGTGTTACCATCCTGGGCCCCCCCAGATGTGTGCTTGAGCCCCGGTCCTAGTTGGGTGACTCGGGGTCCATTTTCCTGGCTGCTTCGTTTCTTGTATGGGTAGTCCTCGACTTACAATCGTTCATTTAGTGACCGTTCAAAGTTACAATGGCACTGAATTAAGGTTGATTTCTGACCGTTTTTCACACAACCATGTGCAGCCTCCCGTGGTCACGTGATCAAAATGTGGCTGCTTGGCCACCGGTTCATATTTATGACCGTCGCTATGTCCCGGGGGTTCCGTTTGGTGACCTTCGGATGAGCCAGATCAATGAGGAAGCCAGATTCACTCAAGAACCAGGTTATTCACTTACTGACTTATCAAGTGCAGTCATTCACTTAAACAGACGTAAACAGCCCGTGGCAAGAAAGACCGTTAAATGGGGCAAAATTCACTTCACAAATGTCTCCCTTACCAACAGAAATTTTGGTAAGTGTTCTGACCTAGAACTTCCCAAGATGACAAAACCGACTCCTTGTCCCGATAAAACCCCTTTTATTCAGGCCAAAGTGAATTCCACTCCAGCAAAGTCCCGGAAAACAGCCTTTCAAGAGATTTCACAATGACAGACCTTGATCAGGCTTGGAGAGCTGCCAGGCTGATAGCTTCCAAACGCCACGTTGTAGCAGCAATTACTTGGCTAGAAGACAGGAACAGATCTTCACCCCCAATGAATTGAACTAATTGTCCCCTGCAAACCCCACTCCCCTTTTGCTCCTCTTTATTCCCTCTGGGAGGGGCCATTCACCATCCACCTGAGCCCTTACTCCAGAGTGGACCCTTGTTCCTTAGTTGTTTCCTTCTCCTGGCAGCTCTGTGCATGAGCACACCGGGAACAGGCTCCAGCTGTTCTTCTTCCCCACTGATCTCCGACTCTGAAGGCAACTGTCAGACGGCCTGGCCTTCTCCCTGCCTCCGAAGCAGAGCCCACGTCAGACTCCAGGTGTGGCCCATGTTCCTACCCAACCTCCTCACTGTCTGAATCTGCCGCCAGCTAAACTGACCACTGGCGGGCCACAACAATAAGTTGAGGACTACCTCTATTGTTTCTACCTTTTCTAAAACCAAGGTTCAACCATCCAGACTCCTGCCTTTATTATTTTATCAGTAACTCAAGGCTGCAAGCCTACTTAATACTCCGTCCTCCTCCTATTTTCCTCATAACAACTCTGTGTGACGGGCAATCATAAATCAAGGACCACCTGTACTTATGTAGGTATGTATTTATTATTTTCTTAGATAATAGAATTGGAAATAGGATAGGATAGGATAGGATAGGATAGGATAGGATAGGATAGGATAGGAAAGGAAAGGAAAGGAAAGGAAAGGAAAGGAAAGGAAAGGAAAGGAAAGGAAAGGAAAGGAAAGGAAAGGAAAGGAAAGGAAAGGAAAGGAAAGGAAATAGAATAGAATAGAATAGAATAGAATAGAATAGAATAGAATAGAATAGAATAGAAAATAGAGTAGAATAGAAGAGAATGGAATGGAATGGAATGGAATGGAATGGAATGGAATAGAATAGAATAGAATAGAATAGAATAGAATAGAATAGAATAGAATTCTTTATTGGTCAAGTGTGATTGGACACACAAGGAATTTGTCTTTGGTGCATAAGCTCTCAGTGTACATAAAAATACTTCCAGTATACATAAAAATACATTAAAAAATACATTCGTCAAGAATCATAGGATACAACACTTAGTGATAGTCATAGGATACTAAATAAGCAATTAAATCATACTAGGAAACTAAATAAAGCAATATAAATCATAAAGATAAAAGCAACGATGTTATAGCCATAAATAGGAGGAGATAGGTAATAGGAAGGATGAGAAGATTAATGGTAATACAGTCTTAGTAAATAGTTACTTACCTACCTATTTACTTATTTGTTTATTTCTATCCCACTGTTCTGACCCACGCCCTTTTCCAACAAATCAAACACAATCCCAAAGGAACAGAAACCTTGTAATGCTTTTACAAAATAATTGGCTATGATAAGCACAAGCCTTGCCAAACTGTGCGAGCCTTGCCAAAAGATAACAGACAAGAAATAATTTGCAATACAAGAATCTTCAAATACAAACTCAGGATACTGGAACGTCCACGAGGCTGAGTTTCAAAACGTTTTTGCTTCCTGCAAAGAACGTCTGATTTACAGGCTTTTATCTTTTGAAGGAGGGGCCATTACCTTGCAGCCTTACTCCCAAGTCGCCTGTGCTGTTGTAGCTACTCTTTCCTCCGAGCAATCCTACACGCACATGTGTAGCTACTCTTTCCTCCGAGCAATCCTACGCGCATGTGTGTAGCTACTCTTTCCTCCGAGCAATCCTACACGCATGCACGCTTGGCACAGGCTCCTCAGGAACCTCCTCATCGCTGCTCCCAGCCCCCACAGTCCCTGAAGGCAGCAATCCACTCCCTGATGGTCCCGGCCCCTCACCTGAGTCCTCGCTCTCCTCAGCCGTCCGCACCTGCCGCCGGCTAACCACAACACCCACCTTTGTTGTTTGTGCAAATAATTCAAGGCAAGCAACACCCGTGCAATTCCCAGCCGGAACGGCAATGAGACGGCAGATGAAGGAATTAAGCAATAAACTGAGAGACCTTTTGCTGGATTTTTGTGGTTGGACTTCTGGCAGGAGCTTCAAGATTGAATTACAGCCAGGCCTGGACCAGGTGGGCAGTTTGGCCGTTCGGAAGATTTAGAGTCGCCGTGGCTAAGTTCTTTCTGCTTCTATAAAATAGTTTTCTCCTTTCCCTTCCCTGCGTGGTGAATCCGACGCCTCCCTTGGTAAGTTGTGGGAGCTTCCTCCCTGGAGGCTTTCAAGAAGAGGCCGGACTGCCAGAAGTGTCAGAAATGGCGTAGTAGGGTCTCCTGCTTGGGCGGAGGGGGGGTTGGACTAGATGACCTCCGAGAACCCTCCCCACTCTGTTAATCTGTTAAATCTGTGAATCCGGATGTAAAGCAGGTCATTTTCTGCACTCCGTAAATATTGCAGACGGTTAGAGGAGAGGAACTGTTGAAGGATTTGAACTCAGCACTGGGAAGGCTCCTGGGCAAGGGGGGGAGGGTTTCTCCCTTCTCAGATGTGCCAAATCTTTTGTGTCCGTTCAAAACATCTGGTCTTCCCCCCAAAATGGGCCAGTCGTAATATTCCAGGCCATGTTAGTTTATGTGTTTCCAAACATGGATGGTTTAAAAGAAGACACAATCCGTGGTGGGCCAGATGTGTGGTGACCCCACCAGTGGCCTCGCAGGAATTTTTCCCTCCAACATCAGGCTTCTCTCGCCCGTCTGGGCCAGGCCTGGCCCCCATCCTTCCCTTCCTTTTCCAACCCTAGCAGAAAGGAAGCGGTTTTTTTCCCCCTGCCTCTTTTATTCCCCACGTGAGGCGTCTTGGTGCAACAAGAGATTAATTTCGCTCCTCAAAAATAAATATTTTCTTTTTCCTGGACTCCTTTTTCTTTTAGGAGAGCCATAGTGTGTGTGGGTGGGTGGGTGGGTGTGTTCATTTTTTTATGAAGTGACAGAGCAAGAGACTGCAAAACAACTCGCAATCAGGGGGCCAAGCTACCCAGGGGAGAAATTTTTACAGCAATTAAATGAACAACAACAAGAAAACAAGAGGAGGAGGAAGAGGAGGAGGAGGAGGAGGAGGAGGAGGAGGAGGAGGAGGGGAGGAGGAGGAGGAGGAGGAGGAGGAGGAGGAGGAGAGGAAGGAAGGAGGAGGAGGAAGGAAGGAGGAGGAAGGAAGAAGAAGAAGAAGAAGAAGAAGAGAAGAAGAAGAAGAAGAAGAAGAAGAAGAAGAAGAAGAAGAAGAAGAAGAAGAAGAAGAAGAAGAAGAAGAAGAGGGGAGAGGAGGAGGAGGAGGAGGAGGAGGAGGAGGAGGAGGAGGAGGAGGGGAAGAAGAAGAAGAAGAAGAAGAAGAAGAAGAAGAAGAAGAAGAAGAAGAAGAAGAAGAAGAAGAAGAAGAAGAAGAAGAAGAAGAAGAAGAAGAAGAAGAAGAAGAAGAAGAAGAAGAAGAAGAAGAAGAAGAAGAGGAAGAAGAAGAAGACGGCTGTGGGGTCCTTGGTGCTTTCTCAGCTTGGTTGTTTTCTTACAGATGTTTCATTACCCAGCTAGGTAACATGATCAAAGCTAGAAAGGAATGCGATTTGGGGGAAGTGGGGAGGAGGAGGAGAACTATGGGATCCCTGGTGCTCCCTGAGCTTGGTGGTTTTCTTGCAGACATTTTACTAACCAAGTAGGTAACATCATCAGCACTAGAAGGAGGGATGTGTGGAGGAGGAGGAGGAAGAGGAGTGGGGAGCCCACTAGTCCTATGTCCCCAAGAAGACTTCCACACCCTTGCGCCCCACTACAGCCATAGGGTGACCCCGAGGAGGCCAAGTGGCTGACCTAGGAGAGCCAACACCAATGGCACAAAGCCATCACACCACAGGTCCAGTGCTGGCATTTCTTGGACAGGACTCAGTGGGCGTCCTACACTTTCCCTAAATGCTGCAATTCGGTACTGGAGGTTCCTTTTAATGTCCTCATGAAAAAAAAAAAAGGGATTACCTGCCCAGCCTACCATCTCTTGTGGAAGAAGAAAAACTGGGAATCTTAGCCTCTCTTCTTTGTCTGTCTCTGTGCAAGCAGAAATTACAGAATAACAGGGTTGGAAGGGACCTTGTAGATCATCTAGTCCAGCCCCACAATGTCCTAGCAGGAGATCCTACCCCATTTCTGACAGATGGCAGTCCAGTCTCTCCTTGAAAGCCTCCAGGGATGAAGCTCCCACAACTTCCGAAGGCAACTTCTCTTCCATTGGTAGATTGTCCTCATTGTGAGAAAATTCCTTCTTATTTCCAGGTTAAAACTCTCCTTGTTCAGTTTCCATCCATTCTCCCTTCTCTGGCCTTCAGGTGCCCTGGAGAATAGCTTGACCCCCTTCCTCCTCTCTGGAGCAGCCCCTCAAATATTGGAAGATGCTCTCCTGTCTCCCCTGGTCCTTCTCTTCCCTAGACTAGCCAGGCCCAGTTCCTGCAACCGTCCATCGTATGTTTTGGCTTCCAAACCCCTCATCATCCTAGTTGCTCTTCTCTGCACATTTTTCTAGAGTCTCAACATCTTTTTTATAGTGTGGTGACCAAATTGGATGCAATATTCTAGGTGTGGCCTTACTAAGGCTTTACAGAGTGGTATTAGTACCTCACTTGATCTTGATTGTATCCCTCTGTTAATGCAATTTAATAGGATTGCATTGGCTTTTTTGGCTGCTGCTGCACATGGCTGGCTCCTATTTAGCTGGTTGTCCACTCAGACTCCAAGATCCCCCTCCCAGTTCCTGCTATCGAGCTGGTTTCACCCAGTCTAGATGTGTCCTTTTGAGTTCCACCTGTACAGTCTGTCCCCACCATGGATGGATGACGTAATCCTGGGGTAGGTTTGTCAGCTGTTTCCTACTGGAAACCAGATCTTGTCACTCGCAGCCAAGGACTAATGAGACAACCAGGCCCCATCAACACTTCCAAATCCCCCAGTCTACTGGGAACAGCATCCCGAGGACTCCAGAGGTGTTTGTGAAGGACGGCAATGAGGGGAAACAGCTGTAATCTGCCTCTTCTTGTGGTTTATGGCTTCCCCTGGCCGGGAAGTGAGACACGCTCTCTATCTCTGTAAAAAGTGGGTTTGGAGGAAGCAGTGCAGAAGGCAGCTGTCTCGACAGCTCTCTAGACCTGGACATCCTGGCCAGGGTCAGAGATAGGTGGGCCTCCAGGCCAGACCACAGCTGAACAAGCCAGAGCTGGGAGAAGAAGAAAAAGGGACAAAGGGACAAAGGGTTGGAGCATCTTGGTCCTAAGATGTCCGCTGCCTTCTTACCAGAGGGTGAGATTCAGCCGGTTTGCACTGGTTTGAACAAACTGGCTGTTAAATTTACATCTGGTTTGCCAAACCAGTAGTTGAACTGACCGGCTGGCCCTGCCTGCCCCTCCCCTCCCAGAAGTCCCCACATGGCCCATTTGGGAACCAGTCCTGAGTCTGCACGGGGGGCTCTGGGAGGGCGAAAAGTGGGCCTTCTGCAAGTCCAGAAATGGGCCTCTTTCTGGCCTCTGGAGCCTGGAGGAGGCCATTTTTGCCCTCCCAGAGGCCTGAGGGAAGCCTCCGGACTCTGGGGAAGGTGAAAAAAACCCCTCCCAGAAGTTCCAGTAGGCCACGCCCACCATGGCCACGCCCACCCAACAACCAGGCAGAGAACCGGTTGCTGGGATTGTTGAATCCCACCTTTGCTTATTATCATCATCAACCACCCGCCTTCTGGGAAGCCAGCCCACTTACTTCTCCCCAGATGCCACTGGGAGACAGTGGGAAGGGAGGAGGGGAGAGGGACCTTGGAGTCTTAGTGGACAATCACTTAGATATGAGCCCCACAGGGTGCCGTAGCTGCCAGAAAAGCCAACGCAATCCTTCGTTGTATAAACAGAGGCATTGAATTAGGATCGCAAAGGGTGTTAGTATCGCTCTATAATGCATTGGTAAGATCACCCGTGTGGACTCTTGCATCCAATTTTAGTCTCCACAATACAAAAAAAGATGTTAAAACTGCTGAGAAGATTCCAATATTTGAGGGGCCGCCCCAGAGAGGAGGAAGGGGGTCAAGCTATTCTCCAAGGCACCCCAAGGCCAGATGAGGAACGATGGATGGAAACTGAACAAGGAGAGATTCGACCTGGAAATAAGGAGGAATTTTCTGACAGGGAGAACCATCAATCCGTGGAACAGAAGTTGCGTTTGGAAGTTGTGGGAGCTTCATCCCTGGAGGCTTTCAAGAAGAAATTGGACCGCCATCTGTCAGAAATGGGGTAGGGTCTCCTGCTTGGGGGAGAGGGGGTTGGACTAGATGACCTACAAGGTTCCTTCCAACTCTGTTAATCTATAAAAAGAGCAACAGAGATGATTAGAGGGCTAAAGCATATGAAGAATGGCTGCAGGAATTGGGTACGTCTGTTCTAACAGAGAGAACAACTGAGACATGTTAGCAGCCTTCCAGTATTTGAGGGGTGCCACAGAGTAGAGAGGGGGGGTCAATTTAGGCAGGACAAGAAGCAACAGGTCGAAGCTCATCAAGGAAAGAAGCAACCTAGAAATAATCATAAATTTTCTGACGGTACGAACGATTAACCAGTGGAACAGCTCACCTCCAGAAGTTGTGGACGCTCCAACACCGGAGGATTTTGAGAAGCGACTGGACAGCCATGTGTCAAAAATCGTGTAAGGTCCCCTGCTTGAGCAGAGGGTTGGACTAGAAGACCTCTACGGTCCCTCCCACCTCTCTTATTCTGTCAACCAGGGCAATTGTCCTCACAGTCAGGCAGTTTCTCCTTAGTTCCAGGTTGCTTCTCTCCTGGGTTAGTTTCCCTCCATTGCTCCTCGTCCTGCCTTGGGGGGGCTAGGAGGAGCCCCTCTCCTCTTCTTGAGGCTACGGTCCTTTTTCTGCTGACTCCATGGCGGCTGGGAAGGAGGCATTCAACGCGGAGTAGAATTACTGCTCTGGGTTGCACTTACTTCCTGATCTGCTTCCGTGGATGATTCATAGAGAGCATTTGCGGCCTCTCCGGGGAGAAGAAATAATCGAAACCTTCTCCCTTGGAAACAAGTGTTATCTCAGCTGCGGTCTTCCCGCCCCCCCCCCCCGCTCCTCTTCTTCCCCCTCCTCCTCCTCCAGCCATGGGCTCTTATCTCTGCCGGGCTTCCTTTCTTTCCCCTCTCATATCTGCTATTAGTTGATCAAAATGTTAGCGGAAAGGAGGTTTTTATGTTTGTTTTTTGTTGTTGTGATAAAAGTATATATATATATATATATATATATATATATATAAATATAAATATAAATATAAATTATATTATAATTTATATATGTATAATAAATTATATAATAAAATATATTATATATATATAATAAATACTAACTCGGTCCCTGTGCTTCGCTATGAAACTGTGTGGTCGGGCTTAGTTTTGGGGAGGAAAATAAGGGGGAAAATTTCTGCCTCTGCCTAGCAGCCTCCATGGGTATTCGTCTGGCTAGCGTCCTGTCAGTGTGTGAGAGAGTGGAGGGCTGTTTGGAAACTGAAAGAGTATTCGCTGTGTGAGCAAGAAGGAGACAGCAAGGAGCCTGGGCGTGGCTTAGCTCAACTGTTCTGTACTAAAGCTGCTTGGTGCTCTGAAATTGAAACTCCTCTCCTCTGCTTGTGTTTTGCATTTGGAAGAGATTTCTTTTCAGGTAGGGAGGGGGAGTAGAACTCTTTGGCATCAGAGCGTGTTAATAATAATAATAATAATAATAATAATAATAATAATAATAATAATAATAATAATAATAGTATAGGAAATACTCTAAATGCTCTGATGGTCATTTGGAAAAATCCTCTCTTAGTGAGCCCCTAGAAGCCAAGAGGAACAGATGTGCCCAATTTCAAGTTTGCAGGCTTTACGGTTCTGGAGATTCTGTGATGATGCGTGAGTGGAATTTCGCTTTTATATAGATAGAAGATGAAATAGTGAAATACAAAGGAAAAATGAAAATAGTGGGATAACGGGAGGAAAAGGGGATGGGGAAAGGGGGAGGGTAGAAAAAGGTAATACAGGTAAGTCCTTGATTTATGACCACAATGGAGCCCAGCATTTCTGTCAGTCAGCGAGAGAGAGGTTAAGTGAATTTTGCAAAATCCTCTCAACCGCTTGTCTCGCTTACCAACAGAATTTTTTTCTTGTAACTTTTCTTGCCAAGTCGTTAAGGGAATCCCTGCAGTTTGGCAAGTTAGTAAGACGGTTGTTAAGCGAAGCGGGCTTCCCCCGTTGACTTTGCTTGTCAGAAAAGGGGATCGCACCACCCCAGGATACGGCAACCGTCATGAATGGGGGTCAGGTGCCAAGCGCTCGTATGTTAATCACTGTATGAACCGTGGAGATTCTGCAACAGTTGTAAGTGTGAAAAAACCGTTATAAGTCACTTTTCTGGAATGGTCCCTGAACGCAGCGTTGTAAGTCAAAGACTATCTGTAATTATACAGCCTCAACTTTTTTTACTTTTGCACATCGATATGCACTAGCCAGTCTAGAGCAACAACCCAACCTAATTAGCAAAACCCAAAATCAAAGTTTCGTTTCCCGCCCCGCCCCGCCCCCACCTCAAGCACAGAGTTCAAAAGCAGCTTCCAAGAAGAAAGAAAATTAGCTGCATTCTTTTCTTGGATCGAAGCCGTCAATTTTGCCTTCTCTGCTAACTCCCATCGACTTTGGCGGCCCTTCATCCATGGCGGGGATCAAAGTCTGCTTCCATTTTCCCTGCATTTTTGAGTACGCAACATCAAACTTCTTTTCCCATTAAGCCCGAGAAGAAATGTCTCTGGGTTTGGGAAAAGAGAAAATCTCTGCTGGGCTTCCTGACAAGACACCCACCCACCCATTTCTATCCCAGGGCAGAAGCTCTTTTGAATCCTGCTGTATAGTGTGGTGTTGGTGCGGTGTTGGGGGGTTGCGAGTTCAATGTGTGGAGCGTGAAGGATGTGTGTTTGTGTCTGTTTTCATGGTCATGATGTGCACTGAGGACGGTGTCCGATTTCGTTGTAGGAGGTGCAAGGACAATTAAAATAAACTAACTAACTAATGCACCTCAATGGGTTTCTGCTAAGAAATTGCCCCACAGACAAGTTATCTAACAGATGTTTTGTAGGTGTTGTGGCTCGCCAGCAGCCACGGGACCTGGTGGCAGATTCGGACAGTGAGGAGGTTGGGGAGGAACCTGGGCCAGTCCTGGAGTCTGGGGGAGGCTCCAACGAGGGCTCTGCGTGTTGGAGGCAGAGATGGGGCCAGGGCCGTCCGACAGTTATCAGCTGCCTTCGGAGTCAGAGATCAGTGGGGAAGAAGAACAGCTGGAGCCTGTTCCCAGTGGGTACATGCACAGAGCTGCCAGGAGAAGGGAACAACTAAGGAACACGAGGCAGAGATGGGACCAGGGCCGTCCGACAGTTATCAGCTGCCTTCGGAGTCGGAGATGAGTGGGGAAGAAGAACAGCTGGAGCCTGTTCCCAGTGGGTACATGCACAGAGCGGCCAGGAGAAGGGAACAGCTAAGGAACACGAGGCAGAGATGGGGCCAGGGCCATCCGACAGTTATCAGCTGCCTTTGGAGTTGGAGATCAGTGGGGAAGAAGAACAGCTGGAGCCTGTTCCCAGTGTGCACATGCACAGAGCTGCCAGGAGAAGGGAACAGCTAAGGAACACGAGGCAGAGATGGGACCAGGGCCATCCGACAGTTATCAGCTGCCTTCGGAGTCGGAGATGAGTGGGGAAGAAGAACAGCTGGAGCCTGTTCCCAGTGTGTGCATGCACAGAGCTGCCAGGAGAGGGAAACAACTAAGGAACACGAGGCAGAGATGGGACCAGGGCCAACCGACAGTTATCAGCTGCCTTTGGAGTCAGAGATCAGTGGGGAAGAAGAACAGCTGGAGCCTGTTCCCAGTGTGCGCATGCACAGAGCTGCCAGGAGAAGGGAACAGCTAAGGAACACGAGGCAGAGATGGGACCAGGGCCATCCGACAGTTATCAGCTGCCTTTGGAGTCGGAGATCAGTGGGGATCAGTGGGGAAGAAGAACAGCTGGAGCCTGTTCCCAGTGTGCGCATGCACAGAGCTGCCAGGAGAAAGGAACAACTAAGGAACAAGGGTCGACTTGGGAGTAAAGCCACAGGTGAATGGCCCCTCCCAGAGGGAATAAAGAGGAGTGAAAGGGGAGTGGGGCTTTGCAGGAGGCAATTAGTTCAATTCATGAGGGTGAAGATCTATTCCTGACTTCTTGCCAAGTCATTGCTGCTACAGCGTGGTGTTTGGAAGCTATCGGCCTGGCAACTCTGCCAGCCTGAGAAAGGTCTGTAGTTGTGAAACCTCATGAACGACTGTTGGCTGAGACTGGGCCAGAAAGTGAAGGAGAGGAATCCACTTGAACCTAAATAAAAGGGGTTTTTATTGGCTTCGTGCTTTGGGGAGCCTAGGTCAGAACAGTAGGGTTCGGAGGTGATTTAATGCCCAGATGGCCTCCAGGGCCTCCTCTGAAAACACCTGACCATTGGTGTGGGTTGGGGGGGCTTGGCTGTCTTGGGTCCCCAAGCCCTCCCTCCTCTCACTGCCCCTCCCCTCTGCCTGAGTTGCAGGTAAACTGTCTAGTCTCCGTTTGCTCTTTCTGACTCCCCCAATGCTTTGCACCAGCTGGGGGGGCTGAGATCCACAGGGTGGGTACAGAAGTCCGGTGCCATGCGCAGCCCGTTAGGTAGGGGAGGAGAGCGTGAAGCCCCGGAAGGCAAGATAGTTTGGAGTACGGCGTACAGAGGTGTGAACTCTTCTCACGTTCGCCTCCTGGCCTTCTAAAGCAGGCAACCCACCTGAAAAAGGGATCTTTAGTCTACCTCTATTCACAGACTCCTAGGGACCTCAGAGGTCTGCTAGTCCAACCCCTGCCCAAGGTAGGAGGGCTTATATCACTTGAGATACAAGTCATCCCTTGAGACTTTCAGGAAGAGATTGGACCGCCATTTGTCAGAAATGGTGTAGGGTCTCCCACTGGGGCAGGGGGGGGGTTGGACTAGATGACCTACAAGGTCCCTTCCAACTCTGATGATCTGTTATATCATCCCAGGCAAATGGTTGTCCGGTCTTAAAGACCTCCAGTGATGGAGCACTGACAACTTCTGAAGGGATTAGAATAGAAACAGAGCTGGAAGGGGGTCTGTTCTGTGGGGTTAGCAACCTGGGCCCCTAATCTGTTGTCCGTTGTCCAGTGGAAGGATTGGTGTGTAGAAGAACTTCAGGAACGTAGAAGGTAGATCGGGAACAGAATCACAGAGACCAGGGGCGGGTCCAGCTGGATGACCTCAGGGATGCTACCGTACTGGATTAAAAGTAAGGATCGGGCTGAATCTTGCATTCTTACTTCTCTCTTTGACGTACATTTCCTGCCCGCAACCAGCCTTCACCTCCCCTTCGCTTTTCCACCAGAGCTATGAAACTTGGAACAGCCTGCCAGAGACTCACAAACACACACACACACACACACGGCCCCAACTCCCTCAGGTGACTAAACTTGGTATAATTTAATTTAAAAAGGATTAGATGTTAAGTAATTAAACGCAGCTCCTATGATCGCTCCCGTATGTTTCATTATTTGCCCCCTTCTGTTACTTAAGAATTACAATTCGGTGGCAACTTTAATGGCCTTTCGGAAGCCTTGCGGGGACCCGGAGCCGATGCCAGTCCCGGGCACCGACTGGCATGCGGTATTTTTATCAAGGCTGTTCGGCTTTCGGGGCCTGGCTTGAGTCATGCCATGCGGGGGCCCCCCAGGAAGATCGAGACGCGCCTAAGGCTGCCACCCTCTGGCCTTTCCCGCAGGAGGAAGTTCCTCGAGTTTTGCTGGTTCTGTTTCAGCAACATCTACACACCCCGCCTCGCCCGTAGTTGCCAAGGGAAAGAAAAGCGGCTTCTGAGAAGGATCCGCTCCGAATCGAAAGCCCCAAAGCTGGATCCCTCTCCTCCTTCTGGACAGACTGTGAGGATGTGGTCTCACACCATGGTTTTCGAAAAGGACATTGGAGGTCTGCGATGGCGAACCCATGGCACGCATACCACAGGTGGCAACACAGAGCCGTTGGTGTGGGCACGCGAGCCCCAGTCAAACTTATCTGCACTGCGTATGTGGCGGCCGGCTGATTTTCAGCCCGTTTGAGGCGGTTTTGCCTCCTGGAGGCCTCGAGCGGCCTCTGCAGCCTCGGGAGGCCGAAAAATGGGCCTTCCGGAAATACCATGTGCCAGAAATGGGCCCATTTTTCGGCCTCCCAAGGCTGCAGAGGCTTCGCTCGAGCCTCCAGGAGGGCAAAAACGGCCTCAAACGGGCCAAAAATCAGTGGAGAGGCACGCACATGCGCAGTGCAGGTAAGGGGATGGGGCAGGGGTGTTGTGCATGCATGTGCAGGGGGGCTCATTGTATTGTGAGTGCCAGCACGTGCGCACTTGCTGCACACCACAACAAAAAGGTTTGCCATCACTGTTGTAGGTCCTCAACCTGCAGCCATTTGTTTAGTAACCGTTTGAAGTGACGACAGCACAGGAAATAAAACAATTTCACACTTATGACCATTGCAGTATCTCCACAATCGAAATCCAGACCCTGGGCAACTGGTTCGTATTTATGTCCCCGGGTTATGGGATCTCCCTTTGAGACCTTCGGACAATGGGGATGTCCGGTTCACTTAACAACCGTGTTGCTAACTTCGCCATTGCAGTAAAGTCACTTAGCGACTGTGATAAAAGAAAGGTTGCTAAATGGGACAAAATTCACTGAATGACTGTCTCGCCTCGTGAGAGAAATTTGGGGGCTCCGTCGTGGCTGTAAGCCAAGAGCAGATCCACACGCTGCAGAAAGGAAACGGGGAATCGTCCGGGGAGAAAACAGGAACGGAAAATAGAAAATAAAAGCGAGATAGGCCAGGCAGCCTCGCCCCCCCCCCCTCCTCCTCCTTCATCTGGGTGGGGGCCGTGTTTCCATACCAAGGACTTGTTCCTGAAATACCGCAGGCCTGAGGTCCCTTTGATGTGGCTTTGCTCATTTTCCTTCAGCGGTGATCAGTTGGTTATCAGACGTTCTTGGGTTTCTTGGATAAGTGGTTCCAGCCCTGCCTGGGGGAGAAGCCTGAAGCAGAGGGAATGTGAGCCCCTTGGCCCTGGGGAAAGGTTAAGGCAGCCCGTGGATTTAGCCACAGCAAGGGCCCTTGAGACTTATATGCTGCTTTCACGGGGCTTTTCCGGCCCTCTCTAAGCGGTTTACAGAGTCAGCCTCTGGGCCCCCAACAATCTGGGTCCTCGTTTGACCCACCTCGGAAGGACGGGAGGACGAGTCCACCTTTAGGAAGAAGGAAGGAAGGAATAGAAATCCAACCAGTGAAGAAGGAAGGAAAGAAAGAGGGAGGGGGAGAGGGGAAGGGAAAGGGAGAGAAGAGAGAGAGAGAGAGAGAGAGACAGAAAGAGAGAGAGAGAAGAGAGAGAGAGAGAGAAAGAGAGAGAGAGAGAGAGAAAGAAAGAAAGAAAGAAAGAAAGAAAGAAAGAAAGAAAGAAAGAAAGAAAGAAAGAAAGAAAGAAAGAAAGAAAGAGAAAGAGAGAAAAGAAATAGCAAGAGCCCTTAGACTTATATATCGCTTCACAGTGCTTTTCCAGCCCCCTCTCAGCGGTTTACAGAGTCGGCCTCTGGTCCCCAACAATCTGGGTCCTCGTTTGACCCACCTCGGAAGGACGGGAAGGCTGAGTCCACCTTGGATCTGTCCAGTCTCTTTTTTTAATAAGTTTTATTGGATAAAGTGTTCAAAACATTGGACGTGGGGTGATCGTCCGGACATTCCTGTTTGTCATACATGAATGCCTATCCAGTCTCTTCTTAAAAACCTCCAGGGAAGGAGAATCCACAACTCCTGAAGCCAAATTATTCCATTGATTGATTATCTTCACTGTCAGGAAATTCCTCCTTATTTCCAGGTTGCTTCTCTCCTTGATGAGTTTCCACCCACTGCTTCTTGTCCTGCCTCTTCTGGGGCTCTTTGGAGAACAGCTTGACCCCTCCTCTTCTCTGGGGCAGCCCCTCCGATATTGGAAGACTGCTATCATGTCTCCCCTGGTCCTACTTGTCATCAGACTATTTATTTATTTTTATTTATTTATTTTTGTCAATTGCTTACAAGATAATAGGTATAAGTAAAAACATAGTTATGAATACATGGATACATATCAGAAAAATAAAAAGAAACAATAGGACAGGGACGGTAGGCACGTTGGTGCGCTTATGCAGGCCCCCTTACAGACCTCTTAGGAAAGGGGTGAGGCCAATAGTAGCCAGTCTAAGGTTAAAGTTTTTGGGGTTTGGGGAAGAAACCACAGAGTCAGGTAGAGGATTACAGACATTGACACTCTGTTGCTGAAGTTGTTTTTCCTGCAATCAAGTTTGGTGAGATTAACTTTGAGTTTGTATCTATTGTGTACTCTTGTGTTGTTATGGTTGAACCTGAAGTAGTCATTGACAGGTAGGACATTGCAATGTATGATTTTATATACTATACTTAGATCGGACCGAAGGCGGCGTAGTTGTAGGTTTTCTAGGTCTAGAATTTCGAGTCTGGTGGCATAAGGTCTTCTGCAACGAGTAGAGGAGTGGAGAACTCTTCTTGTGAAATATTTCTGGACTTTCTCAACTGTGTTAATATCAGATACATAATGTGCGTTCCAGACTGATGAGCTGTATTCAAGTTTTGGTCTAGCAAATGTTTTGTATGCTCTAGTTAGTAGTGTGATATTACCAGAGAAGAAGCTACGCAGGATTAGATTAACAACTCTTAACGCCTTTTTGGCTATGTGGTTACAGTGGGCTCTAGCACTTAGATCATTAATGATGAGTATTCCAAGGTCCTTGACAGAGTTTGCATCATCAACAAGGTCTTGACTATTCAGCTTGTATTTTATTTTCTGATTTTTTTTGCCAATATGTAAGACAGAGCATTTATTTGTTGAGATTTGAAGTTGCCATTTGTTTGACCATTCTGATACATAGTCAAGATCTTTTTGAAGGGCAGCAGCATTTTCTATGGTGTTGAATAGCTTTACATCATCAGCGAAGAGAACGCAGTTGCTCTTGATATGATCACAGAGGTTATTTATGTAGAGTATGAAGAGAGTTGGTCCTAGAACACTGCCTTGGGGGACACCACTATTGACAGGTACAGGATTTGATAGGACGCTCCCAATTTTGACCATTTGTTGTCTGTTTGACAGGAATGCTTCTATCCAGTTATTCAGGTGTCCAGAGTTGCCATAAGATTTTAGTTTTAGTAGTAGTTTGTCGTGTACCACTGAATCAAAGGCTTTACAGAAGTCTATGTAGATTGCATCTATTACTTTGCCCTGATCAAGTTGTGCAGTCCACATGTTTTTGCAGTGTAAGAGTTGCAGATTACAGGATAGTTTTTTCCTGAAACCAAATTGTTTATTGGAGAGTAGGTTGTTTGTCTCTAAGTGGAGGATGATGGATTGGTTAATAATTGATTCCATGACTTTACAGGTGACGCAGCATAAGGGGATTGGTCTGTGATTTTCAACCAGCCATATCCAATTCCTGCAACTGTTCTTCGTATGTTTTAGCCTCCAGCCCCCTAATCACCTTGGTTGCTCTTCTCTGCACTCTTTCTAGATCAGGGGGTCTTCAAACTTGGCAAGTTTAAGACTTGTGCACTTCAACTCCCAGAATTCCTGAGCTAATATGACTGGGGGAGGAAATTCTGGGAGTTGAATTCCACAAGTCTTAAACTTGCCAATTTTGAAGACCCCTGATCTGCCCATTATTTCATTTCTAATTTGGAAGTCTCCAAAGTGGGGAAGATTCTGGGCCACATTCTTCTATTTAAAGAACCCATCGGATCTTGCAGGCAGATGGTTCGCACGCTCGTCTCACCCGGGTGGGGGGGTGGTTTTTCTCTGTAAATTCAGCTCCAGTCGGCACTTAGAAGTGACTTGACTTAACAGCTTTTTATCTCTCAGCACACGAGGAGTCGGGAGGAAGGACATCCCAGCAGGCCAGATCAAACACCAGCTCCCCTTCTGGGAATGGCTGGTGGGGAGGGGGCAGGAATTGTCATGTTAGAGGGGGGGATCAAAACTGTGTCTTCCCCCGAAAGGGAGGGGAGAGCATTATTGGGGCTGCTCAGGAAAAGCTGCAAACTACCGGATGCCTGGATGCTCTTAGGAAGGATGAAGTCCAGAATAACAGAGGCATTTAGAAGGGACCTTGGAGGTCTTCTAGTCCAGCCCCCTGCTCAAGCAAGAGATCCTATATAATTTCAGACAAATGGCCGTCCAATATCTTCTTAAAAACCTCCACGATTTCTCGAGGGAAGCTGATCCACTGGTTCATTGTCTTCACTGTCTGGGAATTTCTCCTGAGTTCCAGGTTGCTTATTGATTGATTTCCATCTATTGCTTCTTGTCCTGCCGCCTTCAGTGCTTTGGCGAAGAGGTCGACCGTCACTCAAATAGGGAGGACTGCTATCCTATCACCCCTAGGCCTCCAGATTACCAGATTGACAGAGTTGGAAGGGAGCTTGTAGGTCATCTAGTCCAACCCCCCACCCAAGCAGGAGACCCTACACCAGGGGTGTCCAACCTTGGCCACTTTAAGACTTGTGGACTTCAACTCCCAGAATTCCTCAGCCAGCTTTGCTGGCTGAGGAATTCTGGGAGTTGAAATCCACAAAGCTTAAAGTGCCAAGGTGAACCTGCCTACACCATTTCTGTCAGATGGCAGTCTAGTCTCTTCTTCAAAACATCCAGTGATGAAGCTCCTAGTCCAACCTAGACTAGACTAGAGATATCCAATTCTTCCAACTGTTCTCTGTATGTTTTATCCTCCAGCCCCCTAATCCTCTTTGTTGCTTGTCTCCGTACAACATCTTTTTTTTACACCGTGGTGACCCAAACTGGATGCGCTATTCCGTGTTTGGCCTTACCAAGGCCTCACGAAATGGTCCTAACACATCCCATGATCTTGGAAATTTCTCCTTAGTCCTGGGTTGCGTCTCTCCTTGATTGGTTTCCATCCGTCGCTTCTTGCCTTCCCTGCTGGTACTTTGGAGTATAGATAAGATAAATTTATTGTCATTGTACTCAGAACCTGAGAACAACGAAATAAGGTGCTCTTTCACAACATACAATTGAACAACACCAAAAGACATCTACAAATAGCAATGTAAAACAAATTAAAACAAATAACAGTTAAAAAACTGTACAACCAGGATATATATGTGTTAAGACCACCAGATTCATAACTCTGCATTTAACCTGATCACAGCACTTGGGTAAAAGCTATGTTTAAATCTACTTGTCCTGGCTTTCAGCACTCTATATCGTCTTCCTGATGGTAGGATCTCAAACAACGAGTGGCCTGGATGCGAAGGGTCTCTCAAGATCTTTCGTATCTTCCTTCTACATCCCATGTTATACAAATCCTCCAAGGAGGGAAGAGAGCATCCACTGATCTTTTGCGCCCTTTTTATCACTCTTTGAAGTGCCCTTTTCTCCGCCTCTGTACAACTCCTGAACCACACACAGAGGCAATAGGATAAAATGTTCTCTATAGAGCTTCGATAAAAGGCGACCAACAGACTCTCTGGCAGTTGTTGTGATCTTAAAAGTCTTTTAAAAATACAGCTTGACTCCCTCTTCCTTGTGGCAGCCCTTGAGATATTGGAAGACCGCCATCATGTCATCCCAGTCCTTCTTTTCATTAAAGTAGACCTACCCAATTCCTGCAACCCATTCTTCATATCTTTTAGTCTCCAGTCCCCTAATCCTCCTGGTTGCTCTTCTCTGCACTCTTTCTAGAGTCTCAACATCTTTTTTTATATCATGGGGACCAAAGCTGGATGCAGTTTTCCAAATGTGGCCTTACCAAGGTTTTATAAAGTGGTATTACTAACACTTCACAGGATCTTGATTCTATCCCTCTGTTGATGCAGCCTAGAAC